>NC_048306.1:82547190-82724991 GCF_013100865.1 Trachemys scripta elegans
GGGGCTGCCCAAAGCCGGTAGCGCTGGCTCGGGCAGCTTGGCTCTTAAACAGAGCCGAAGTCTGAGTCCGGGGAGGAGCAGAGCAGCTGGAGCCGGGGAGAAGTGCCTGGCCTGGGGCGCAGGGTCCGGAGGCATAGGGGCTGCCCGAACCCCGAGTGCTACCGGCTTCATGGTTTGCCGGGCAGCCTCCAGACCCTGCGCCCCCGGCTGGGCGCTTCCCCTCCCGGACTCCAGCTGCGCTGGGGAAGCGCCGGCTGGGGGCGCAGGGTCTGAAGGCTGCCCGGCAAACCGTGAAGCCGGTAGCGCTCAGGCAGCCCTTTTTGCATGGCTGGGAGGGAGGAGGGGGAGTTAGGACGGGGACTTTGGGGAAGGGACGGGAAAGAGCGGAGTTGGAGCAGGGCCGGGGTGGGAAAGGGGCGGGGCCAGGGCCCGTGGAGTGTCCTCTTTTTTTATTTTTTAAATATGGTAACCCTAGTACTGTACCTAAAGCTGCCCAGGTCCTCTAATAGAGCCTCCCCTCCCTTACTTTTAATTTTAACTTTTCCTAGTAGGGTCCACATACCTCCCTTGCTAGGCTTCAGATAGAGAGGTACACTGTCCATTCATTCCACCCAGTCCCTTCTTTGGGGGCTGCCAGGCGAGGTCACACCAGCATCCCTAATCCAGTCTGGGGAAGTCTTCTGACGGTGATATCTTCTATTCCTTAGGCATACTTGTTCCCCATTCACACTGCCACCCCCTTCTAGCAGCCAGCTCTCCATTCACAGCAAGCTGCAGTGCATGGCGTCTCAGCTTCCCCACTCCCGCCCCCTCCCTTTCCTGTTGATAGTGGCCAAGGGAATGCTGGGAAATGTAGTTCCTTCCCTGCTCCAGGACAGGTTCTCTAGGCAGGGAGCTGGCCAAGGAACTACAGCTCCCAGGGCCCTTTGGGTTCTGAGCTCCCATGCTGGATCCTGCTGCTCGGAACGGAGCCTCCGCTTGTGCGGCGCTGAGAGAGGGGAGGAAGCAAGTGTTATGGGCCCCCTTCTGAGTCTGGGCCCGGCGCCAGGGTAAATCCGGTACTGGAAACTTGGGAACCAACTTGCTGGTGTTTGGGCTGATATAGCTGAAAATGAAAATTGCTTGCATACCATTTGTGAGCACCTCTGTCCCAGGACTGGTGGATGTGTAAATAGAACAAGTTACACTAAGAATATAACCTGAGTCCATGCCCCTGATTTCTCTTCCAGTGGGTAACAGACCTAGAAGACCCTGACATCTGTAACCGCTTGACAGAAGGACACCAATATATACTTACTTATAGTGAGCTCATGACCATGGCATTTAATTACCAACAACTCACAGTACAGGTTTTCTTGACTGCGTCATTTTACAGGGTTTGAGACTGTGACTGGCTTTTAGATTTTAATTAGAATTACAACCTGTACAGTAAACCACAATCTTAGTTTAAAATCTCATTTTTTCATTCTTTCTTGCATATAGTGATGCAGCGACATGCTCGAAATTTTGCTTCCCTAGATGGAAGTGATAGGAGAAAATAATCCTTAAATCTACACAATATCTTCTTCCCCCTGTTATTTCCTATCCACTAGCCTCACTTTCTTTCTATTTCTCCTTGCCTTTCATCCCAACTTTGCTTTGATCCTTTTGTCTTTTTTCTCCTCTCTTCTAGTGTTTCTTGGTCCTTTTTGCAGAGCAATGCAAATTTTCAGGAAAGCTCTAATCTACTCTCCCTTTGAGACTATCAAAGAACAGCAAAAAATGCTGAGTGCATTAGTGAGGGAAGCTCCGCAGGCAGTGAGAAGGTCAAACAGAGCAAAGCTGAGCAGACTTGTTTATATAGAAGGTGGGCTCTGAAAAGCCAATGTGCAACAGAAGATGCTGAAAAAACAAGGAGCAATGCCTGAAAACTAGAGACCTTACAATGAGAAGGGGTGGGGGGGGAGGAAGAGGGCTTCCTGTGACAAGTTTCACTTGTATTATGGCCCAATGATATCATGGAATGGTTGCTGCAAAGCACTCTGCATGAAGAACGTCTGGTATACCCACTGGGCATTCTCCACATCGGGGATCTATGAAGGATCATTCAGATGAAACAGTCCTATTAGGCAGCTATATGCATCTGTTGCACCTAAATACCTTCAAAAATCTGGCCCTTGGAGGCTAGTTTTAAACATGTTCTCATCAGTCAGCACTGCACACGGCTCAGTATTGTGAAATGACACAGCTCTTTGTGCTATAGTTCCAAAGAAGAACCATCTCCATTCTTAAATCTAGTGAAATTCAGGCTGGATGGCTTCAAAAGGTCATCTCAGTGTATTAATGGGCGTGTATTAATTTGCTACACTGCATGCCTAGGAATCAGAATGAATTGAGAAATAGGACTGTTCTATTAAGAATGTTTCTTTTAAGGCATAGGGTGTTAGAACACTCACCACACACACTTGTAATGCTATAGTAAATGGTCTGTCAGCATCTCCATTTTGCAGCCTTTGGCTAACAGTTTTGTAGCTCTGATGCACAAATTTGATTAGACTAAAAAATAGAAAAGTTTGTCTCAACCCAGTAGCAATTTTTTTATTTTATTTATTATTTTTAAACATATTTTACTTTAATCATTTTAGCTATTTTGAAATTACAAGAGGAAAACACAATGTGATGATTTTTGGCTTTAGAAACACTCTTCTTTTAAATAAAACTGTTATTTTAAATTAATTTTTGCAGGATGGTATCCTATGATGTTGGAATTAAAAAAAATACATGGTCAGTATAAAACTTAGAAAAACCACTAAAGCATATAAGGTACATAGTATTAATGTGTCATCACCTCCTAAGGTAGCTTTGGAGAATATTTTATTAGAAATCTGCATTTTATGGCTTTCCTAAATCTGTGGTGCTCAGATTTAGCCCAATGGGAGGAGAGATGAGGGGGGTAATATTGTCAATTTGTCAGGAACATAGGGCTGCATTTAACATCTTATCCTGTGAGGTGCAGGGCTCCCTCAACTCTTTTCAATGAGTTTTGAAGACTCTCAGCTCCATACAGGATCAGAGCCTTTATTTTCATGAAGTGACGCACATTACAGCCATCCTCTGTTTAATAAAGAAGTGGCCCATGAGACAGCATCCCTGATCCTGCAAACACTAGTGTGCTTCATTTTAAGCAAGTGAGCAGTCCCACTACAGCCGAAGGTGTTTAACCATTTACAGAATTGGCACCAAAATACCCCAGCACGCAATGCTCCATTCTGATCCAAATGGCTTTCAATTTGGAAGAAGATAAAACTGTCCCGGCCCGCCAGGGTGCTTACCCTGGTGAGCAGAGTGCCAAACGTTGCCGACCCCTGGTCTAGTCTGACCACCTTCATAACACAGACCATAGAAATTTACCCACTAGCTCCTGCATCCAGCCCATAACTTCTAGTTGAGTGAGAGAATATTTTTTAGAAAGTCATCCAGTCTTGATTTAAAGATTCCATTTGATGAAGAATCCACCGCATCCTCAGGTAAGTTGTTACAATGATTAATTACCCTCACTGTTAAAAATGTTCAGTTTATTTCCAGACTAAATTTTTCTAGCCGCAACTTCCAGTTGCCATTGGCTCTTGTGATGTGCTTATCTGCAAAATAAAAGGGGCTTCTGATTTCAGAAATCCACCCCCAACATCCTGCACTTCACACAGCCACAGAAAATGCAGAATTCATAAGAATTTGATCTCTCAGTGGTGATCGTTGTTTTTACACTTCCCACAGGAATCTGTTCTTGGCTCACTGCTATTCAATATCTTTATAAATTATTTGAAAAAATATATTATATTATCATTGCTGGTAAAGTTTGAGAATATTGAACAGCATTAGGCAAAGTACAAATTTATGTGGCACCCCCCTAGAATTCCCCTATTTGATGTTGACTTCTGACTAACAATTACTTTTTGAGATCTATAAGTTAACCAATTTTTAGTAAACTTAATATGTGCTGCATTGATCAGTATAGAGCAGTCTCAGCTTGTCTTGATTTTCACTGAAACAATAACTTTCCCCATTTGTGTCTTAGTAAACACATTAATATCCAAATTTAGGTTTGTTAAAACAAGGTTTGATAAAACCAAAGATTGATAGAAAATTTCAGTGCATTTTTCAAAGATTCAAGTTTGTTTGTTTGTTTGTTTTTAACAGCTTTAAAAATGGAGACTGTCCGGAGGTGCCTGTTCCTACTTCCACTGAACTCATTGGGAGTGAGCATCAGATGTTTAGCACTCAAACCACTTATCTAGGTACCTAAATATGGATGCAGGTGCCTAATTTTAGGTATGCCAGTTTGAAAACACTGGCCATATAGCCCATAAATCTCACCTACAAATAAGTATCTCCACTCTTTACAGACAACCATTTTGTCTTTTTTTTAACCTCATTTTTACGAAGCCCAATCCTAGGAGGAGCTGAGTGCCTCAATTTCCATTGAAGCCAATGGCAAAACTCCCATTGACTTCAGGGGGAGAAACATCAGGATTCTGTTGTCTTTCTATTTTTGTTTCTTTTCTCCTGCACTCCTCTCTTCTAAGGCCGCCCCGGGGGCAGGGGGGAGGCAAGTGGGGCAATTTGTCCCAGACCCCGCCGGGGCCCCCACAAGAATATAGTATTCTATAGTATTGCAACCTTTTTTTATGGAAGGGGGCCCCGAAATTGCTTTGTCCAAGGCCCCCTGAATCCTCTGGGTGGCCCTGCTCTCTTCACTCTCTCTCTTGCTTGATCCTTCCTTCCTTCCTTCTTTCTCCCCGTTAGGAACCCACTTAAGGAAGCCTAGAAACTGGAATAATGAACCCAAGGAGTCAGTACTATGGTATGTAATCACTTTGCTTTTTATACTAATAAAACTTAGATTTTGTTCACGAACATAAAATGTGATTACAATATGCTAACAGAATATTTTTCTTGTATCTTTGCTCATTTTCAGTTCCTAAAACAATAGTCTTGGGGTGGGGGGAAGGGAATGAATATAGTTTTCTGTTTGGATTTTATCATTCTCTTGAAGTGCCAGAAACCCAAATATTACAGTACTGTGCTAGGGCTTTAGAATCAAAAAGTGAAACTGAGTCATCTATTTTAATTTTTAATACTGAGATAAGTGAATTTTATAACTAGCAAATTTCAATACTTGTGGAAAAATAAAATCAGATACAAAATATTTATACCTCCTTAGATTAATAATATGGGAAGGAAATTTTATTTCTTAAATATGACTTTTAAAATGACAAATACTCTGTAGTTCGTACCTAGCAGCACAAGGGTAGCCATAGTACAAATTCGGAGCCAAATGCCAGTGTTTAATACTGATATGGATTCCATGGAATCCATATGTGTGTTAACATGAAATGTCCCATCTTCTTCCAAAAGCGGCGCGGGTGAGCGATGTGCTGGCCGTGGCTTCTTGCTGCCCCCTTTGGCCCGGGACGGCGAACCGCGGCCAGTGGGGGCCACGATCGGCCGCACCTGCCGCGTCAGCAGGTAAATAAAACTGGCCTGGCCCGCCAGGGTGCTTACCCTGGCGAGCCGTCTGCCGAACGTTGCCGACCCCTGGACTAGACTATCATAAGATTCCATTCTGAACTTAAACTCTGGTAATTAGGAGTGAAAAAACACCAGAATGCCAGAGAGGCAATATCTACTGTACTTCCACAGGGAACCAAACTTATAGACTTTAAGGCCAGAAGAGACCATCACGATTGTCCAGTCTGACCTCCTGCACATTGCAGGCCACAAAAACTCACCCACCCACTCCTATAATAGACCCCTAAACTCTTGCTGAGTTACAGAAATCCTCAAATAATGGTTTAAAGACTTCAAGTTACAGAGAATTCACCATTCACACTAGTTTAAACCTGAAAGAGACCAATGCCCCGTGCAGCAGAGGAAGGCAAAAACAAACAAAAACCCTAACCCAGGGTCTCTGCCAATCTGATCTGTTCCAACCAATTCCTTACTGACCCCCAAATATTGCGATCAGTTAGAAACTGGGCCTGTGGGCATGACCCACCAGGTAGATACCAGGGAAAGAATTCTCTGTAGTAACTCAGAACCCTAACAAGTATCCTGTCTCCGACTGTTGGGGATTTTTGCTAATGGGTCACATGCCATTGTAGGCCGTACCATCATACCATACCCTCCGTAAACTTATAAAGCTCAGTCTTGAAGCCAGTTAGATTTTTTGCCCCCACTACTCCCCTTGGAAGGCTGTTCCAGAACTTCACTCCTCTGGTCGTTAGAAACCTTTGCCTAATTTTGAGCCTAAACTTGTTGATGGCCAGTTTATATCCATTTGTTCTTGTGTCCACATTGGCGCTTAAAATAAATAACTCCTCTCCCTCACTGGTATTTATTCCTCTGATGTATTTATAGAGAGCAATGATATCTCCCCTCAGCCTTCTTTTGATTAGGCTAAGCAAGCCAAGCTCTTGGAGTCTCCTCTCATAAGGTAGGTTTCCCATTCCTCAGATCATCCTAGTAGCCCTTCTCAGGGCTTCTCTGTCTCTGTTCCAGTTTTAATTCATCTTTCTTAAAGATGGAAGACAAGAACTGCACACAGTATTCCAGATGAAGTCTCACCAATGCCTTGTATAATGATACTAACATTTCCCGGTCTCTCTCAAAAATACCTCACCTGATTTTAGGACTCCATTAGCCTTTTTCACAGCATCATATTGACAGCTCATAGTCATTCTGTGATTAGTCAATACCTAGGCCTTTCTGCTCCCTTGTCGCTTCCAACTGATAAATCCCCAGCTTATAGCAAAAATTCTTGTTGTTAGTCTTTAAATGCATGACCTTGCACTTTGCACTATTAAATTTCATCCCATTTCTATTACTCCAGTTTAGAAAATCATCCAGATGTTCTTGTCTGATATTCTGGTCCTCCTCCATATTGGTAATACCTCCCAACTTTGTGTCATCTGCAAATTTTATTAGCACATGCATTTTTAGTGCCAAAGTCAGTAATAAAAAATGCCAAATTAAATGGGTTCCAAAACTGAGGGATAGCTCAGTGGTTTGAGCATTGGCCTACTAAACCCAGGGTTGTGAGCTCAATCCTTGAGGGGGCCACTTGGGGATCTGGGGCAAAAATCAGTACTTGGTCCTGCTAGTGAAGGCAGGGGGCTGGACTCGATGACCTTTCAAGGTCCCTTCCCGTTCTAGGAGATGGGATATCTCCATTATTTTTTTTTTAAATCCCTGAGGAACTCCACTAGTAACCTCCCTCCAGCCTGACAGTTCACCTTTCAGTATGACGTGTTGTAGTATCCCCTTTAACCAGTTCCTTGTCCACCTTTCAATTCTCATATTGATTCCCATCTTCTCCGATTTAACTAATAATTTCCATGCGGAACTGTATCAAATGCCTTATTGGAATCCAGATAGATTAGATCTACATTTCCTTTGTCTAAAAAAGAAAGAAAAAAAAAAATCAGTTATCTTCTCAAAGAAGGAGATCAGGTTGGTCTGGCACGATCTACCTTTTGTAAAACCATGTTGTATTTTATCCCAATTACCATTCACCTCTATGTCCTTAACTACTTTCTCTTTCAAAATTCAAAACCTTTAAAGTTTGCTTATCCTCCCTGATTTAAAATAAATAAATAAAAAAAAAATCACAGATTAGGAGAGCATTCAGAATGATCAGACAGTGTTTTTAGCTAAGGCCTTGTCTACACTGCCACTTACAGCGCTGAAACTTTCTTCGCTCAGGGGTGTGAAAAAAACAAAACAAAACACACACACACACCCCTGAGCGATGCAAGTTTCAGCACTGTAAAGTGGCAGTGTAGATAGTGCTACAGCGCTGGGAGCTATTCCCCTTGTAGAGGTGGTTTTTTATTACAGCGCTGGGAGAGGAGCCACGACTACACAGCCATGGCAGTACTTTGATGTCAGCTGTGTAGACATACTTTTCCTCTGTTGGCACCTTAGGGTAAGATGTAAGTTATTGTTTCCCCTCCCACCTTTTACTTCTCTTGTCTATTTGGATTACAAGCTTCTCAGGGCAGGGACGGTCTCTCATTGTGCTTTTGTACCATGCCTAGCACAATGTGTCCTTGATCTTGGTTGGGGCCCCAAGGTGCTGCCTAATGCAGCAGGACGGCAATGATTTAATTTCTATCCATGTCCAGGAGATGGCAATAATTCATTACTACTCAGAAGTTACATGTGGCTTCCACACATTTTTCTACTCAGTAATAGTCTTATAAGTTCACATAGCAAACAGCATCAATATTGACTGTTCCTTTAAGTTGCATCCGAAGTGGCTTCAGGGTCACTGGTTTGTTGTGCAGGGCAATGCGTCAGAGACCAGGATATTGGGAAGTCATAATCATAGAACAAGGCATAGTTTTCTATTTAAGGACTTTTTAAAAATATGCATAGTATTTGCTTAGATTTTTGCCAAGTGGCTGGTGCTGAACCACATCAACAAAGCAAAACACCACTTTAATGATATGTTATCAATTATTTACAAATTAAGTTCATTTATGAGGAAATATAAAAAAGATTTTTTAAGTAGGGTGGGTTTTTATTTCCTTAAAAAAAAAAAAAAACATTTTGTAGTGGTGGCTGATGATATCATGGCTAAAATCAATGTTCCATTTTCTTTTATATTAAACTTGTTAGATTGTTTAATCGTACCTGAAAAATATTAATGGATCCCTTTCATCTGCAAGTTAAAAAGCTTGAAGCGTTCATGTTTTAAAAGTAACCATTCTGAAGAATGTTATAAACACATACCTTTCAGATAATTTGTTCAGATAAGAACCAATTTAATATTCTACTTTAAAACAGAGAAAAATAATAAATATTTTAAAAAATATTTTATTTGGGTTTCTATTAATTTACTTTTTCTGTTACAGTAAGTTCCCTCACATGCACACATCCTACTCAACATTTGATATGGCAACTTTATTCTTTTAGTTAAGATTTAACTTACTTTTTTTTTTTTTATTTAAGAGATTAAATTCCCTGTGAGTTGGCTCTGAAACCCAAGATATGCTGAGTCACTCCAGATACAGAATAAAAATGCTATTTGAAATGTAAACTACTGATCTTGTTGTACTTGGTACTGTTTCCCCAGCACATGAAAAAGTGTTTAATGGTCACTTTACATTAAGAAATAAAATCAGGTGCAATAAAGGTTTTATGATTGCTTGTTTTAAATAAAAGTTAATCATTCACCCCATTGCTTGCTTGCTATTTGGTAAGAGATGGGAAGTACAATAGAGGAAAGCAGTAACCAGAGAGAAGACATTGAAAACAGCAAAGAGAAAAAACAAAACAAAACAAAAACAAAAACAAAAAACCAGAAGGGGACTGGTAGATACACTACAGGAGACCAAAAAAAAGTGGGGGGGGGAATGAGGGGGGAGGAGAGCAATCTGCCCTGCCAGAAACAGCAACTCTAGCCAAACAGGAAGTGCTGCCTTAAGACCAGCCAATTCAGGCACCAGGAAACAGCAGGAGCGATAGCAGAGGCCCAAGACACCTGACTGAAAGTGGGAAAACTGAAAATAAAAGGCAAAGAAGAGAAGGGGGGGTGGGAGGAGAGTGAAACACACACCCCCCCCCCCGATTAAATATGTTCCTAAATTGTATGTGTTAACACTCTTTGCTCAGATTTGAATTTTAAACCACCAAGGAAATTCAGCTTCATCCTCTCTGCATTTCTACGTCCCCCCCTGCCCCGCCCCTGTTTATTTTTGGCACAGCTCCCCACCAGGCTTTCCCCCTGAACTATAAACAGCCAATTTCCACCTCCAAGCTTCTCCTCCCCACCCCCATCCCCTGCTGTGTTTCCATTTAAAGTATTTCAATACATGGGCTGTGCACTTCTGAGGCTACACCAATGCTTGAAGTGTATGTATAGATCTTAAGTCTAATCTCTGGTCAGAGGTGGTCTTTTTAACAAAAAACAAACAAACATACGGTACACCAGTTAGAAGGGGACACTGGCTGGTGCAAGGGATTGGTAATGGGATAACTAGCCTTTTCCCTAGAGGTCACGGATATAAGTGCCAGAAGTTGCAGTATTGGGGACTGTACAGACAGAGTCTGCATGGTGTGCTGTGAAGCTCTTATTGTTCTTGTCATGCACAGCCACTTAGAAATGGACACAAAATAAAGCAGATCTCTTGCAAGCCCCTTAAGTACTGAGTAGGGTTACCATACGTCTGGATTTCCCCGGACATGTCCAGCTTTTTGGTTGTTAAATGGCCATCCTGGAGGAATTTTTAAATATCTAAAAAAAGTCCGGGTTTTTCAATATTTAAAAATTCCTCCCGGCCGGCATATGGACGTATGGTAACCCTGCCGGAGCAAGCCTCTGACCGCCCCTCCCAGGGACTGCAGGGCTCGGAGAGGTTCTTCGCCGAGGAGCCGCTAGGGGTTCTGTGGAGCTCGGCGCCACGTTCACAGCTGGGCGCTCCTTGAGCCCGGACCCATCCAGGGCCCCCTGACCCCAGCCCCGGGTGGTGAGTGCCAAGGCCCTGATGTGCTGCCCTGCCCGAGCTGCAGCCGCGCCGGGGAGCGTCCAAGGGCTGCAGGCAGCGTTGGGGCTGCCGGAGGATGAGTCGGAGCCGGCCCCGCACCAGCGGGTTGAGCGGGGAGTTGTCTCGGGAGAAGTTTCCCTGGGCACCCAAGTCCATAACCTCCCTCCGTGCGGTGCCCAAGCCCATAACCTCCCTCCCTGCGGCGCCACCAGCACGGGCGCCCTCGGGCTCCCGGCTTTCTGCCGACCGGAGCGGAGCCTGCAGGGAAACTTATCCTGGGACAACTCGCCGCTCAGCCTGCTGGTGCGGGGCCAGCTCCGACTCATCCTCCGGCAGCTCCAGCGCTGCCTGCAGCCCTCGGACGCTCTCTGACGCGGCTGCAGCTCGGGCAGGGCAGCACGTCAGGGCCGAGCCCTCACAAAGGAGGCTGCCTGGCGAAGGGGGAGGGAAACGGGGGGTTTCCTCCCCTCCCCTCCGGCTGCCGCATCGCACCCGCCAAGGCTGCGAGCGGGACAAGGGAGTCTCCCACTGCCATGGCAGGAGAGAGGGAGATTCCGGGAGTGGCTGACCCTGCAGCCCCTAGAGCCAGGTGCAGCTCCCCAGCTGGAGTGGGAGGGGTTGCACCAGTGACTTCAGGCGGGGTCGGGACTTCCACTCCCTGGTATCCCACACAAGTCAAGAGCAACTCTCCCCTCCCCCCTTCAGTGAAGCAAGGGCAGGGGGTAAATTTAAAACTGGATCCTGCCTCATCTTGTGCGGTGTGGGACCAACCCTCTGCCCCTCCGCTGTCTGGACAGAGAACATGGTGGGGGCAGTTAGGGTGGGGGGTCTCAGGAGGGGGCAGTCAGGGGACAAGGAGCAGAGAGGCTTAGATATGGGGTGGAGTCCTGGGGGACAGTTAGGGGCAGGCGTCCCAGGAGGGGGCAGTCAGAGGACAAGGAGCTGGGGGGAGGGGGTTGGCGGTTCTGAGGGGGTGGGAAGTGGGAGGGAATGGATGGGGGTGGGGCTAGGGCGGGGCTCCCCCCTCCTCTTTTTTGATTGTTGAAATATGGTAAACCTAGTACTGAGTGATCACTGAACACCACAGTAGTGAATGTAGTTGTTACCACTTGATGGCTATCTGGTTCCCTCACTGTTGTTTCCTGTGGAGTGGTGTCAACATAAGAATCACTGGCACCCATGCTCATAGTGTCTGCAGAGGCCAAAGATTTGGACCTGGCCATTGAGCTGCCCTGTCACTCCTCAAGGCAGTTCCTCTAGTTGGGTGAAGGCTCATTAGCAGGGCACTGGGGGAGGGTCAGGGGGAGAGAGAGAAGAGGAGCAGACACTGCTGATGCTGTACATGGTCTGTGGCTAGGTAAAGAACTTTGGGTGGCCGAGCACCTTCATAAGTACTAAATTTGGCCTTGAATGTTGCCTTCTCATTTGCCACTCACTTTAATGTCTACTCCATCAGAACAGATGTGCCAAACTGACCACTTCCTCAAATCAGAATCTAGAGACCTCAGGTACTTGTACTACTCCCATCACCACCGTATCCGAGCACCTCACAATCATTAACTTATTTATCCTCCCAACACCTATGTGAAGTAAGGCAGTACTATTATCCCCATTTTAGAGATGGGGAACTGAGACACAGAGACTAGGTAACATGCCCATGGTCACCCAGGCATGCAGTGGTGAAAGAGTTAACTGAACCTGGGCCACCTGAGTGTCAGGCTAGCACCCTCACCACTGCCACATCCTTTTTCTCAGACCAAACATTTATGGTGAACAATGTACTTCCTACAATTTACCGTAAATGAATTTACATACTTTATTTCTGCAAACTTCTGATATTCTCATATATAAAGGAACCATAAGAAACATCCATCCTCTTCCAGTGAGCGAGAGAACAAGGTTAGCACAGTTGTTATATGTTGCTGTTTTTTCCTGATACAGGCACTTAAGAATTTCAGGGACTCTCACAATTATACCACTTGTTATTACTACACATTTAACATACACTTCCTGCTGGTATGCAAAAACATTTAACATCCTCATCTTGGATTCAAAGAGAAGGATGTCATCCTGAAAACATTTAGGCATATAAATTCCAGGAGTCTCTTGTCTGACCTGGCATGAGATTTAGACACTACAAGACTTCTCATTAAGATACTTCAGTGTGTGTGAAGTTTCATTATGCAATAGCAAAGGAAGAGCACATGGAAGCGTGGCATTAGTCAATTATTCAGGTGATATTTCAAATCTCTTCATTTGTTTTGGTAGACAAAAATATATATCTCTACACTCAACACAAGCAGCTAGTCAAAGTTTGGGGCCTTGGGGATGTTCCAATTGGGAGTAGAAATTAGTGACACAGTCTTGTTCATTTGTACATTCCTTGTGAAGTCCTGCTTCTCCAAATGCAGGAAGAACCTAGAACAAAAGGAGCAGTTTCTTAGCTTAAAGCTCCCCACCTCTTTAGCCAACAGACCCAAAAGCTTGATCTCTAGCTTTTTTCCCCCGTGTCACACTGTGCTTTGGTTTCCTGCTTTTTGCTTCTCAGTTCTCTCCTCCCGCACAGGTACCATGTGCATGCACACAAACAATACTCTGCAAAAGCCTGTTGCCCACTCACTCCAAACTCCTGAGTGAGTTCACAAACACTTTGGTCTTAGGTGAGGGGCTTCTGATTAATTGATGGGTGTGTTTACACACCATCTCAGTGAGGTTTTACCTCACCAATAACAAGGCTTCACCCAGCTCGCAACAACAACAGACTAGTATTGTGTTCATTGAAGCTCCTCTCTGAACTTTCATAGAATATCACAGTTGGAAGGGACCTCAGGAGGTCAGCTAGTCCAACCCCCTGCTCAAAGCAGGACCAACCCCCAACTAAATCAGCCTAGCCAGGGCTTTGTCAAGCCTGGCCTTAAAAACCTCTAAGGAAGGAGATTCCACCACCTCCCTAGGTAACCCATTCCAGTGCTTCACCACCCTCCTAGTGAAAAAGTTTTTCCTAATGTCCAACCTAAACCTCCCCCATTGCAACATGAGACCATTGCTCCTTGTTCTGTCATCTGCCACCACTGAGAACAGCCAAGCTCCATCCTCTTTGGAACCCCCTTTCAGGTAGTTGAAAGCAGCTATCAAATCCCCCCCTCATTCTTCTCTTCTGCAGACTAAACAATCCCAGTTCCCTCAGCCTCTCCATTTCCTCCAGCCCCCTAATCATTTTTGTTGCTCTCCGCTGGACTCTTTCCAATTTTTCCACATCCTTCTTGTAGTGTGGGGCCCAAAACTGGACACAGTACTCTAGATGAGGCCTCACCAATGTTGAATAGAGGGGAATGATCACATCCCTCAATCTGCTGGCAATGCCCCTACTTATACAGCCCAAAATGCCATTAGCCTTCTTGGCAGTAAGAGCATACTGTCGACTTATATGCAGCTTCTCGTCCACTGTAACCCTTAAGTCCTTTTCTGCAGAACTGCTGCCTAGCCATTCGGTCCCTAGTCTGTAGCAGTGCATGGGATTCTTCCGTCCTAAGTACAGGACTCTGCACTTGTCCTTGTTAAATCTCATCAGATTTCTTTTGGCCCAATCCTCTAATTTGTCTAGGTTCCTCTGTATCCTATTCCTACCCTCCAGCATATCTACCACTCCTCCCAGTTTAGTGTCATATGCAAACTTGCTGAGGGTGCAATCCACGCCATCCTCCAGATCATTAATGAAGATATTGAACAAAACTGGCCCCAGGACTGACCCTTGGGGCACTCTGCTTGATACCGGCTGCCAACTAGACATGGAGCCATTGATCACTACCTGTTGAGCCCAAAGATCTAGGCAGCTTTCTATCCACCTTATAGTCCATTCATCCTGCCCATACTTCTTTAACTTGCTGGCAAGAATACTATGGGAGACCGTACCAAAAGCTTTGCTAAAGTCAAGGAATAACACATCCACTGCTTTCCCCTCATCCACAGAGCCAGTTATCTTGTCATAGAAGGCAATTAGGTTAGTTAGGTATGACTTGCCCTTGGTGAATCCATGCTGACTGTTCCTGATCACTTTCCTCTCCTCTAAGAGGTTCAGAATTGATTCCTTGAGAACCTCCATGATTTTTCCAGAGACTGAGGTAAGGCTGACTGGCCTGTAGTTCCCCGGATCCTCCTCCTTCCCTTTTTTAAAGATGGGCACTACATTAGCCTTTTTCCAGTCATATGGGACCTCCCCGGATCACCTTGAGTTTTCAAAGATAGTGGCCAATGGCTCTACAATCACATCCGCCAACTCCTTTAGCACCCTTGGATGCAGCGCATCCGGTCCCATGGACTTGTGCTCATCCAGCTTTTCTAAATAGTTCTGAACCACTTTTCTCCACAGAGGGCTGGTCACCTCCTCCCCGTGCTGTGCTGCCCAGTGCAGTAGGCTGCGAGCTGACCTTGTTCATGAAGCATTTAGTACATTAGCTTTTTCCACATCCTCTGTCACTAGGTTGCCTCCCTCATTCAGTAAGGGGCCCATACTTCCCTTGACTTTCTTCTTGTTGCTAACATACCTGAAGAAACTCTTCTTGTTACTCTTAACATCCCGTGCTAGCTGCAACTCCAAGTGTGATTTGGCCATCCTGATTTCACTCCTGCATGTCTGAGCAATATTTTTATACTCCTCCCTGGTCATTTGTCCAATCTTCCACTGCTTGTAAGCTGCTTTTTTGTGTTTAAGATCAGCAAGGATTTCACTGTTAAGCCAAGCTGGTCACCTGCCATATATACTATTCTTTCTACACATCAGGATGGTTTGTTCCTGCAACCTCAATATGGATTCTTTAAAATACAGCCAGCTCTCCTGGACTCCTTTCCCCCCTCATGTTATTCTCCCAGGGGATCCTGCCCATCAGTTCCCTGAGGGAGTCAAAGTCTGCTTTTCTGAAGTCCAGGGTCCATATTCTGCTGCTCTCCTTTCTTTCTTGTGTCAGGATCCTAAACTCAACCATCTCATGGTCACTGCCTCCCAGGTTCCCATCCACTTTTGCTTCCCCTACTAGTTCTTCCTGGTTTGTAAGCAGCAGGTCAAGATGAGCTCTGCCCTTAGTTGGTTCCTCCAGCACTTGCACCAGGAAATTGTCCCCTACACTTTCCAAAAACTTCCTGGACTTTCCCAGGACCAATGCTCTGGGTGCTAATGCAAACATTACAATGTTAAGCAAACAGTGTTCTAAAGCTTTGTGTACTTCAGTTATTATAAATCAATGTCTTGATTACTTGGGAGAATATTTGAGGTCACTGTAAAGAATCCTGAAGACCATGTGTGCCAGAAGCTGGGAATGGGGTGACAGGGGATGGATCACTTGGTGATTACCTGTTCTGTTCATTCTCTCTGGGACACCTGGCATTGGCCATTGTCGGAAGACAGGATACTGGGCTAGAGAGATCTTTTTTCTATAGTCTTTCACATAAGAACGGCCAGACTACTTACATGTCACGGGGACTTCAATAAAAAGTTAACAGTTGGCTTTTTAAAATTTTCCCCTTACAGAAGACTGTTTCAAATTCCTGAGGTTTCTCTGGCAGAAGAAATGTTTATTAGTGGATGATGAGTTTGTGATTTTTGTTTTCCTAGATTCCAGAAATCTCCCACATATAAAAATGCAAGCCAAGGTTTGTCTAGGTGTAATGTCTCCTGACTGAGTAGAGCATTAATCATACCTCCTACAGAATTCATTCGTTTGTGTAACTTAAGGTGAATATTGTATCTATCTATCTTTTCAAAACTTTTAATGCAGAAGCACTGCATTAAGAGTTTTGAAAAAAGTTTAATTGCCCCTCTTTCAAAGAGTAGAATTTCAATAGTTCAAGTCTCAACTTATGAAGAACCAAAATTCAAATGAAAAGCAAATTTTAAAAACCACAAAGATTTCTCTTTGGGAACCATCACATCTTCCATTGCCAGACTGGTTACGTGTATGCAGTGTTGTAGCCATGTCAGGCCCAGGATATTACAGACACAAGGCTGGGGAGGTAATATCTTTTATTGGACCAATTTCTGTTAGTGAGAGACAAGCTTTCGAGAAGAGCTCTTTGTAAACTCAAAAGATTGTCTCTCAATAACAGAAGTTGGTCCAATAAAAGACTGGTTACTTGTCTTCCATCAAATGAAACTAGTTTATTTTTTAAAAATTAAAATAACTTCATATAGTTGTCAAAAGTGTATTAAAATCCTTACCTTATACTTAGTTCCTGCCACTGACACGTTGGGCAATCTAGTTCCTCACTACTTATAGTATTTCTTCCCAGGTAAAGCCAGTACATTCAATATCCTCTGTCACTCTCTGCTTGTCTATGGAATATGTGTAGCAATAGACATTATGCTTGCTGAGACTAATTAGCAAGTAAAAATTTTGCTGTATAGATGAGATCTCCATGAGTTGCATAAAAGCCAGCAACAATAAGATGGACGGTGAATTTAGCAGCAATCTAATAAGGTAGTGAGCAGTACACGTAATAAAATAAAATGTATTATTATATTAGAGAAATATTGGTTTTATTGGTAACTGTCAAATGTAGTCATAGCACCTAGCACAATGGGTGCTAATGTAATACAAATACATATAATATTAATACTAATATTGTAGATTACAGTAAAAAAATCTATTACTTCCATTTCCTAATCCTGGGCCCAAAACTAAACCAAATGGAATTTATTCACTGAATTCAATGGGACCAGGATCAGGGCCACTACATACAGAAGTAGAAATTTTACATCAAAAAAGTATTTTGCATGATGCATATGTGACATCTAAGGCAAATCAGAAATTGACAGAGATGGATTACAGACTACTGACCTTAGTTAGGCACAGGGGAAATTGTAAGCAAAACTGCAACAAATGACTGCAGAGGAGATGATCATGGGGACAGATTACTATTTTGCTTCACCCATGCGACTGTCACCAAAGCAAACATGGAAATTCTCCCTGCACCCTTGTTTTAAATGCACAGCCATGCACAATGGCAGGGTGGTACAGTAGGTACAGAAGATGCATGGTCTTGAGACATTACACAAAGTTGAAAACAAAGGACCAGGTTTTAAAGGTATAAAGGTTTTTGCATTTCCCTTTACAGAATAGCGTAACTGTGCAATGATGTATATTTGAAGCTATATATTATAAGACCTGGTCTGCACTTCCTTCTCCTAATTGCTCAGATGGCTATTGCACAGATTTCAAGAAAGAAGGTAGAATAGAAAGAATGATGCTGCTCTCTGAAGGGAATTTTTGTGCACAGTTAATTATGGTTTCAATATTTTGTTCTATCAGCAGTTAGAATGTCAGGCAAAAGGCTGATAAATGTCTCTGCCCTTTATTGACATGCCTTGATTCAGGATCCTTGTGGTTATATGCCAGCTCATCCAGATGTTGCTAACATAATAAATTACAATTAGATGGGTGGCCGATAGATTGCAACTGAAACTTAGCGATGCTGCAGACCTCTGTCAAGCCTATATACTTTTAGTCACTATAAAAAATAAATAAATAAGGATACATTTACAATGTGAACTGTCGCAATTTAGGCACAAATTGTGTTAATTTAGAGTTTATTTTTGGTTAATGGGAACTATGCAGCTAATTCCCCAGGCACAATGCCGAATATTTGCCCTTTTACGCCTATGCACAGCACTTAAAGGTTTGCTTAAAATAAATCCAAAGATCACTCACGTGTCTGTACATCAGGGTCTTGTGGAAAAATGGCAAAAAATAGCTAACCACAACAATGTTAGACCTAGTGTTTTCCTCTAGGAGTTACTGGCACTGAGCTGAAGGAAGGAAGAAGGCTGCTTATGACGTTGCATTTGTTTGGCCTAGGTACATATATTTGCACAGGTGTGACTAATCCTGCGAGTACTTAATTAAACCCAGACAATGTTGTGCAATTTGTTTTGACCAGTTGAAGCAATTAAGCAATAAAGCAAAACAAGATGTTTGTTATTGTAAGGATAACTAGAGAGGGCTTCCTGTTTACAAGGTAATAATTGTGTCCTGAGCTGAATAGACTGGAAGGCTGGAGGCCAGTGTTATTTATGGCAAATAAACTCAAAAGTTAAAATAGAAATTTAAATAACCTTTTTTCCTCTTCATTTCAGCTCCTCCCAACCACAGCCTCTTCCCTCCCTTTGCTCTGACCCACACAAAATAACGGCAATCTAATTGTGTTTACATGATGTTTTGAGGCAGAATTGGGAGGGACAGCTGCTGCAAAGCTCAGAACTCTCTGATCTGAAGAGAAGGAAATAAGGGATCAGGAAAAAGTAGGGAAATGAGTCCAAAGCCATTCAAAACATTCCCTTTTCTTTTTTCCTGAAAATTTTGGAGGTTTTCTGCTACACGGAGAGGAAGAGAATGAGAAGCCAAGGCCCTGTTTCAGCAAAGCACATGTATATATTTAAACACGAGAGTAGTACCATTTCCGAGAGTGGGATTATTTGTGTGTTTAAAGTTGAGCACAGGCTTAAGCGCTTTGCTGGATTGAGGCCTAAAACAGCAATTTTGTTGCTGTAAAGCAGCTTGAAAACTTAGGGTTTGATCCTGAATAGTGCAAAGCACCCACAATTCCCATTGAAATCAGTTGATGAGCAGGGTGTTCAGCCCCTCTCTGAATCAGATCCTCTGAGTGCAGGTGCCAGTCAGAGCAGAGAGATTAGCAACAGTGTAAAGAAATGTGCTCAGTACTATTATTAAGAAATAACTGTCTAATGAGTATACAAATCGCTGCACTCCAACTGGTTCACAAGCATTATTAACCAATCTGAGTATAAGCAATACCCCTGGAGGAATTCTGTGCCAAAAAATTAAAAATTCTGCCACAAAAAATAAAAATTCTGTGCACATTTTAAAATTCTGCATATTTTAGTTGTCAAAATCACACAATATAATCACACCAATTTCAATTATTTTTGGTCATATATTTCAAAATAAATGTCAGCAGGTATGTCTGTAACAATACAAACAACAAAAAAGATTCAGGAAGTGTTTGACAAATAGATTCCTGAGTAAGCATATTAATACACAACTCTCAGTAAAAATTAATTTAAACTACAATACACAACTATTTCCTGCACCTGTCAGAAGCAGTGCAAAGGCTTGGGGGAGTCAGGGGTAACATTGGAGCTGAGGGAGAGGAAAGTAACCATCAGCTTTATTTGCTGTTATAGAGAAGGGGAGTCAGTGGAGGGATGCAGAGAGAGGGGTGACACGTTCAAAACAATGGACCAGGAGAATGATCTTTGCAGCAGCATTCTGAATGGAGACAAGTAGGCAAAGATTGCATTTGTCAAGTTCAGAGAAAAGGATGTTGCAGTAATCAAGAGTGATGATGAGCATTGGTGCCAACTATGTGGATGCTTCAGGGCTGGAGCCCCATGGAAAAAAATAGTGGGTGCTCAGCACCTATCAGCCACAGCTGTTTGGCAGAACCCCCAAACAGCTGTTTGGTGGTTGGGGGAGGGGCTTGAGGGAGGAAAGAGAGCAGCAAGCAGGCGAGGGCCTTGTGGAGGGGGGGCAGAATGGGGGCGGGAAAAGGTGGAGTGAGGATGAGGCTTTAGGGGAGCAGGTGGAGTGGGGGCAGGGCCTCAGTGGAGAGCAGGGGTGGAGCACCCCCAGGGAAAATAAAAACTCAGTGCCTATGTTGATAGAGTTAGCTGTGTGGATGGATAGGAAAGGCCATATTAGAGATGTTATGCAGAAAGAATTTGCAAGATTTAGACAGCATGGATTTGAGAACTTAGAGAGAGGTCTGAGTTGAAGAGGACACCCATGTTAGGGTCCTGAGTGACAGGCAGGATGGTGGTATTGTCCGCAATAATCAAGTAAGATGGTAGTAGGGAGGGTAGTAGTAGGGAGGTAGGTAGTAAGCATAAGAACTCTGTTTTAGTCATGTTGAGCTTGAGCTGATAGCTAGGCAACCATGAAGAGATGTCAGAGACAGGACGAAATTTTTATTTGGACAGAAGAAGTCAGGTGTGGAGTCCAGAGTTAGATCTGAGTCATTAGCATAGAGTTGGTAGTGGACAAGATTACCCAGAGATAAAGTGTAGTGGGAGAAGAAAAAAGGATCAAGGACAGAGCTCTATGGAACTCACAGAAAAGTGGAGGAAATAGCAGAAATGAAGGAGGAGAGAATGAATTTGTAGCTGAGAAAGTCAGTCTGGTCACGGGATTTCCACTAGAGATGTTCTGCAGCCATTACTTTCAAACCAAAAGCCCTGCATTCTACTGTTAATCACTACAAAGAAAACCAACCCCACCCTTTTTTAAAAAGCCATTTTTAATCTCAAAGTGCATATCAGAAGGTTAAGCATACACATCCAGTTTCCCTTCCTTTGCAGACTTGGGGCCTGTGATTCTTTGCCTTCTGTGCTCTAAACTCCTACCAATGTCTTCATATGTGGGTTGAAATTCACATCCCTTTGGCAAAGCAAGGGGCTGGTGAAAGAGTTAGGTATACAAGTTCATTTGCTAGAACACTCGAGGAAGCAAACACAAAGAGGAGTACAGATGAGGCAAAATGAATTAATTTAAGATTTGGAAAATGAGCAGCTGAAAAAGTGTACCTATCGTATTTATTTGTGTATATGTGCCTAAAATACCTTATGTTGGGTACAGCCCACATACTCCCTATTTTTTTGTTTCCTACTATTACTTTCTGATATTTGGGCATAACCCTCCACACACACACACACACTTTTTCTTTTTTTTCCCCCCCTTCTTTCAGACAGACATTCTTTTACCTCCTGATCTTTGAGGTGACCTTGAGAAGTGTGAACATAATCAGCAGAGGCAACACGACTGCCAACGATTGACCTAGCCAGCTGGGAACCACTCATTCTTATGGCTTCTGACTCATGCACTTTGTGTAGGCGGCAAAAAATTCTTAGAGAAAAAGGAATGGGAAAGAATCTGTTTCTATATTTAACCACAAATAATAGGAAGAGACTGGGCTTTGGGGTTAAGTTGTAAATAACAGTGAAATTAAATCATCTCTTAGAAATTCATGACTATATTGTTACTGCCTCTTGAGAAAGTGCATGACTAAGACTGTGGTTTGGAAAAATTTTGCCCCCTGTAAAAAATAAATAAATAAATAAATAGTTTTTTGATTACTCCAGACCACTGCAGTGATGCTTCCAACTGTAACAGTTTGGTTTTTATTAACTTTTAGTTGCTAGTGCATTTTGATTTTAAGCAGTTATATATTTAATTGCTAATACACAAAAACAGTTTTTTTTAAGACACCCTCAAACCCCAGTTCAGGAAATCTGAAAGAGGCCTCATTGAAGCCAAGAGGCTTGAAGTTAAGCATGTGCATGAGTGCTTCAGTGAATCTTATCAAGGCTATAATTCTCAGAATCACTTTTTAGGAATTAATGCAATTTAGGGTCTGAAAAGTTACTTCTAGGTGAATCTTCATTATTGTATGAGAACACATGTTAAAAACAATGGAAGTATCTGCAGTTAACAGTCTCATCAAAAGTGAAATCAACAGGAGTCTTTCCTTTGACTTCCACGGGCCTTACATCAGGCCCTAACAGAGCTGTAGTTATAACAAGGGGGAAAATGATGATCAAATCTTTCTAATAATTATACTCAGCAGGAGGAAGACTGAATATATTAACTATGGTATTGCAACTGATTGAAATCTGGGAAACTTTGACAACACCCTTACTACTGGTATTGTTTTATTGCAATATTTCCACTTTTAATTTATTTGAATAAAATACGTTTTGCTTCTGGACAACATCCAAGCAGAAGGAATGACCTACTCCGGGTAGAAATCACAATCATGCATGAGTATTTAAGTCTCTCTTTTTTAAACAGTCTACAAAAAATATTTGCTGGCAGTGGAGATTTTTGCACTGTGAGGTAATGGCTCTTTTTTACATATGCAGAGTCATCTTCTCATTTCTTAAGGGTTTGAGTTGCAGCTGAATCTGAGATGTGCTTGCAAAGTATAAAATAACTGCTTTTGAGTTTGTTTTTAATTCATATAATCTTGTTTTTTCACACGGAACAATGTGAAAAGTCTAATTATGGATTTTCTTGTTTTATAATAGCTCCAAACAAAGGGAGAAGTGTCTTCAATTATGAAAGCATAAAAACCTTCAAATGACCATGTTTGACAGAATGTTTGGAATCCTGTTGTGACAAGGCATCAGCCTGCTCCTGTCTCTTTTCCAGACAAACTGCTCGGAGATCTTCAGGTAAAACACCACCAGGTTTTCCTAATGGGAACGCGCCCCAATCAATTCCCCAACACAACAGGGTGGAGTAAGCTGTCAACTACCCCACTTGCTTCCATGTAAACTTCCCCTAGACTTCCAAGGGTACTTCTGCCATAGGCAGCACTTTATCCCCAGGGACACTATCCTCATACTTACCCCTTGAACAGTCAGTGGGTTTTCACCAACTCCCTCCAGATCAGGGAGTAAATGGAAGCCATGTCCACCAGGCCACTCTGGTGTTTATGCCCACCATTACAGGAAGGGTGGACAATTTATTTCCTTTGTTCTTTTCTCCAGTCCCAACCCAGCCACAGAACTCAGAAAAAACACAGTCCATCTACAGGCAGTCTTTTTCATCCATTCTTGACACACACGAGAAACATTTCATGGGTCGAGGCCCAGCCAGGGCTTCTCTGGGCTCTTCCTTTTTCCTCTCCATGCCCTTGGTAGCTGTATGCTCCCCAAACTTCCTCCCTAGTCCCAGTCCTCTCTGGGGTCAGCTGTCTTTCAGGTGGAGGTCTGCCTCTGAACGTCTCAGTCAATTTTACCACTTCATCCAGAGTGATGGGTTGATGCCATCTAACCCACACCCACAGAATCTTGGCAAGGCTTTGGAGGAACTGCTCCAAAATCAGAGTGTCCAGGATCTTCTGCACCAGTTGGGTAGGGTGACTAGATAGCAAGTGTAAAAAATTGGGACATGGGGTGCAGGAGGTAATAGGTGCCTATATAAGAAAAAGCCCCCAAAATCAGGACTGTCCCTATAAAATCAGGACATCTGATCTCAGCCACTTTCACCCAAAAGTTGAAAGCCCAGCACCGCACCCCCCCCCTCCCTGTCCACCTCAGAATTTTTGGTGGTTCTTCTCGATACTATCTAGAATGGCCACCTTGACCCCCTGATAGTTTCTGGCCTGCTTATCATTCCAGGCCATACAGACTACTTAAGCTTCTCCGGATAACTAGGAGGCTGGCTTTAGGGCCCAGGTTTCCCTTCCCAACCTGCATCCAGGGCCATCCTCTCAAAGGTGTCCAGGAATTCATTAGGGTCTTCTGCCAGACCCATTTTACAGAGCCCCAGGGATGAGCCCAATTGCCATTCCCTGCCACAGGACTCACCACTTTCTGCAATAGCTGCTGCTGCACATGGGCTTGTTTTCTGATGAAGTTCTGCAGGCTCTTTTTCTGCATCATCTGCCAGGCGACCAACACTTACCTCTCCAGGTAGAGTCTTCTGCAGCTCCTCTTGCTGTTTTACCAGCCACTACAGGGTCTCCTCCACTGTCTAGGCTACCAAACCATCATGCTAACTAATAAATCTCCACCAAACCCCTACATGTGACAGGGGCGTGCTCTGCTCCTGCCTCTTTCCAGACAAGAAATTCAGAAACTTTCTTCAGGAAGAACATCCAATGCTGTACTTACAAAGTTAATTCCTACCATCTTTACAGATTGTAATCAGCTTTAATAGGATCCTGGGGCTCCACAGCTCCTGAACCCAGCAAAGGAGAGACTGCCTGGAACATTGGCTCTACTAGCCTACAGCTCTTTCACTTTCTCTCTCTCCCCTTTGCATGCCCTTCCTGTGCCCTTCTGAGTTAATGAGGTAAGTAGCTTTTAACACTCTACAGCCTATCCTCAATCTACCTAATTGGCACAGTCCCCATTTTCAGGTGTTGGTGGGATGTCTAATTGAAGCTTCAGTGATCAGATTGGTGGATCAACTGCTGTTGTCCAGCACTGTCACACCTGTTAAGAAAAATATAGTTTTGATTACAGGAGCACTGTATATTTAAGCATAATAAAGGAAAGCATAGTAGATTTGGAGTCAGGACTCCTGGGTTCAGTTCTGTTTCCAGCTTTCTCATTGACTCATGTGACTTTGGACAAATCATTCTAGTCCAGATGCTCAAAGGTATTTAGGTGCCTAACTCCCACTGAAATCAGTGAGAGTTAAGCCTTTAAATACCTTTGAAGATCTGGGCCTCCTGGGCCTTTTTTTCCTCATCTTTCTTCTTCTCACAGCATACCCCTGAACCACTGGAAGCTATCGGCTGATGGGAAAGAAACCATTTTTGTCTACAAGGTATACACCAGGGATCGGCAACCTTTCAGAAGTGGTGTGCTGAGTCTTCATTTTTTCACTCTAATTTAAGGTTACTCGTACCAGTAATACATTTGAACATTTTTAGAAGGTCTCTTTCTATAAGTCTATAATATATAACTAAACTATTGTTGTATGTAAAGTAAATAAGATTTTTAAAATGTTTCAGAAGCTTCATTTAAAATTAAATTAAAATGCAGAGCCCCCCCGGACCAGTGGCCAGGACCCGGGCAGTGTGAATGCCACTGAAAATCAGCTTGCGTGCTGCCTTTGGCATGCGTACTATAGGTTGCCTACCCCTGGTATACACAATGATTGATCCTGTAAATGGACATTAAACAAGTACCCTGGAAGACAGTCTTGGGAAACGTCTACTGGAATATTAACAGACCTAAAGGCAATTAGCCTGGGCACTATTAATTATTATTTTCATTTGCATATTAATACCATAAGTGTGTGTGATGCTTTACAAAGACACATGTACCCATACTCTACATAAAACCCCAGTGATACAGCCCATATGGCTGCATGCTCATTCTCTTAACAATCCGACAACAGAATTGTATTTAAATGGCATGCAATATAAAATGCTGCATTATAAAGTTAAGTGCTTGTATATGTTTCTGAAATAGATTTGTTCCTTAATTACTATGAAGCAGCTCAAACACTGCAGAGTATATTTCTGCCATTAAACAGACTGCCATTAAAGCTGATAGGACCAAGGTTGTTTCAGACATCACAGAGAGCCAGATTATGGAACCCTTATTCATACAGAATTGTGCCTAAGTGAGGAGATCAGAATTGGATCCAAAAAAGGAAACCCCTGGTTAATATTAAGTTAGACAGACATTTTGGGGAAAATATATCAAAGAAAAGCTAGACATGAAGCATTGTAATACTAGAAAAATATTTAGTAATATTCTCCTGTGAGAATGAGATCAGTGTTACACTAATTCTACTGTGGGTGGGATTAAGAGCAATATAAAACATACTGTTTTCTGCCAAGTCAGAAACTATTCTAAAGATCTCAAAGTCAAATATTTAATGATTTGCTTACTTCAAAAGAATCAATGTGTTTCTTTAGTGTTCATTTTCAGGATCAATAATTGTGCATCGCCTATAGAACTAAAGAAACTGGACTTCTAAAGTACATTCCTGTAAAGCACTCACCAAGGCCTCAGAGTTTATATGAGACTTTCAGCAGCCACAAAGTTGATTCCTCACAAATTCTAAAAATAGTAGATTTTATGGTGGAGGAGGCTGAAATGCAGTGGCTAATATCATTCATTCATGCTGTGCTACTTTGAGAATCTTTGGTGCACCAACTTATTATAACAGCTCTCCACTAGGAACATTTCTGCTTGAATGCACTGTATTTCTAAGAGTACATAAAAAAGTGTAATTATATACATTCTAGGCAGGGTCAGTTGTCAATATTCCCATCACAAAGCAATTACACAGCTTCTCATTTACTCAAAAGAGACCCTGGATTAAACATCCATTTGAATTATTCAGTTGTTCTACATTAGGTTTCAGGGCTGAAATACATTCGTACACTGGAGGGAAGTCTACAGTATTTCAAGGCTATGTGCTCCGCAACAAACCTGAAGTTTAAATTAAATGGTGGCTTCAGTGATGACAGTTCCTCATGTCATGACAGGTTTCAAGTAGCACTGGACTAAATTTAGCTTGCAATGGTCATGTAAATGACCCCAATCAGCAATGTAGCCTGCCCCATTGATCATCGGGAATTATGCTAATCCTTCCCTTGATTTGGCCAAATGCTGGAGAAGGTGAGATTGCAGACTGAAACATAGAAGGGAGGATGATACATTGAAGCACTGATGTGGGATTGATGCACTGATGAGGATACCAGGAGATGTCCCTCCATAAGGTGTTTAGTTATTTCTTAGTTGTGAGCTTGTCAAAGCTACAATCACTAACAAACACAAATGGTTTGGAGAAGTCTCCAACCACCAGGCAGAACTTGGGAATGGTGCAAAGTTCCTTGTGAACTTCTGGGGATAGAGGGATGGGGAAGAAAGCAGATTTACTGAGAGGAGGATTGGCTCAGTCCTGCAAGACCTACTAGGCATAACCTTCACCTAGCTTTTGGCTGGCTGTTGTGGGGGAAAGATATTATTCATTTATTCTGATCCTAATTTCAGATAAAAAATCCAAAATGAATACAACTGCATTGTGCAAAAGCCAAATTTTACATTAGTTTTGCCTTTTGCTGAGGAATTGGTACTTGCCACAGTATCGTTTGGCTTGTCAGCTACATTAGATATGGGGAAGGCTGGTTCTTGCCAGGAATTACATTCCCATAGAGGGTATGTCTACATTGGAGCATGGGCAGATGTACATGCATTAGCTTCAATCGAACTAGCATGCTAAAACTATCAGTGTAGCTGCTGCGGTGCTGGGACTAGCCATCCAGGTACATACAGAAGGTCTCAGACAGGAATGTAGTCAGGGCAGCTAGCCCATCACGCCACCTGTGCCCAGGGCCGGCTCCAAGTTTTTTGCCGCCCCAAGCAAAAAAAATTTCCCGTGCCCCCGCCCCCACCCCAACTCCACCCCTTCCCCGCCCCATTCCAACCCCTTCCCCAAATCCCCGGCCTCGCCTCCTCCCCTAGGCGCACCACATTTCCCCTCCTACCCCTCCCTCTCAGGCAAGCCTGGGAGGGAGGGACAGAGGAAAGGATGGGGGAGAAGCGGAGCGGCAGCACGCTCGGGGGAGGAGGCGGAGGTGAGCTGGGAGGGGAGCGGTTCCTCTGCTCCCCCCCCCCCAGGGTTACTTCCTGCGGCCCTCCCCGCGCCCCCCCCACCACAGCTCACCTCCACTCCACCTGCTCCCCTGAGCGCGCCACCGCCACGCCACTTCTTCCCCTCCTCCAGGCTTGCCGCAAAACAGCTGATTCGCCTGGCAAGCTTGGGAGGGAGGGGAGGAAGCGAAGCGGCGGCAGCGCGCTCAGGGGAGCAGGCAGAGCGGAGGTGATTGAGCATGTTAGATTGAGCATGACTGTGGAGCTGAGCTCTTGTTGGTCGCGATCCGATGCTCCACAGCTTTGCAGGACTGAACCCAGAGTTCCATGGCAAAACACCCCAGCTTTATAGTTGTAAATTCCCATTTGAGTCCATGCATTTTGCAATGTCATCCTGTAATCACTAGTCCTTAAGTGCTGTTATCATTTGATGATTATTGTCTGGCTTCCCATCGTTATTTTCTATTTGTTGTCTCGCCTTCAGGAGGGCCTGCCTCACCTCTGAGGTCATCAGTACTGCTAACATGTTTAATATCGGATACAATGGATGTTTTCTGATTGTCTCCTAGTCTTTTCAAGTCTCTCACTTTTTCTTGACCATCTGGACATTTGTGATGGCTTTCACACCTTATCTTTTCCTGATGCATGTATTCCTCATTCACACAAACAATATCTTACAGAAACCTTCAAAGGTATACAGACAGCATTTTATATTCAGCAGAATACATTGTAAATCAAGCCTACAATTTACATTGGGGCTTCAGGCCCTCAACATTCCTCTAATCTCCTTAACATAGACACAATACAAGATCCTGGTTTTTTACTTTCTAAACCTTAAAACAAATAAATGTATATTGAACTAGAGTGCCTAATTTGTAATACATATAGGAAACCAAAGTAGACAATATAACTTATCCTAAAACAAAAGGGTGACCATAATCAGTCAGAAGGATTGTTCTGGTCTGTCATTCCTTTCTGCTATTCAAAAAGGGTGGCTGACAGGATGAAATCAAATCATACATTCATTCTTATGGGACATTATAAAATCCAGCTCCTACAGTGATGCATTCCCATTTGTGAGGCACTGACATTCTCACATTGCTTTAAAACAGCCAGCACATGCTGTATAGGTCCAAAACTCTTCCCTTCCTAGGATTTGGGTTTATTAACAAGTGAACACAAAACAAACAAATTCCAACCCAAACCTTTCCCCCAGGCTTGGCTATTCCTAGAACTTGTCCCTCAGGATTATTCAACCCTAGATTTTTCTTCCCAGACAGCACTCCCACCTTCCTTTGTATTCAGGATGGATTAATAAAATGTATCACCCAGAGCAAGTCAGCACAGCTCAGATAGACTTCTCTCATTTAGCTAAAAGGATGGGTCAGCAGAACAACCCAGTTACTCTGTTTTACCATCCCAGTCACCACTAAACCCATGTCTACACTAGAGAATTTCAGAAAAACAATTTCCAAGGATGCTGTGCTGGATGGCACCAGGGGAGTCCTAGTATAGACAAAACTCCATGTTGAATGCCATTTTGAGCCACTATACAATTACCTTTAAAATACATGAATTCTACTGGGTCCTTTAGTACTTTTTTACATATCCTGCAGCAGCTACCTGTAGGCATTGCCTGGATATCTTCCTTTCAGGCATTGACCAGGACCAACCCTGCTTAGCTTGTGAGATCTAAGATAGTCACAGGACAAAGTGTGAAGTCTTGCAGGCAATTAATTATTATTTAATTTAGATGTGTGCATGTATAAGAGAAATTAAATGGCTGTAATATAAGGCATCCTGACAATCGGAATAACTAGTTACAATCCCTAATGTCTACAATTATGTCCCTGACCATTTGTGATATCATTAATCTTTCCTGATCAACGGGAAAAGTAATGACTATATGGAAAGTTTCTTGAACTGCCCCTCTATTGCTGCTCATATAAATGTTTGCTCTGTTGTTGTATTATCTCATCTGTCAAAAGCACTTGCAAGAATGATAGATGCATATAAATACTCCAATATTTAAATAGTCATGGTCTCCTGAAACAAGACAACTGGTTTTGATCTGAACAGAATACAGGTTTCAGAATTTATTGATATTTGTTGAGGATGCTTGTCATACTCTGATAGCCACTTCTATTGATTTGCAAAAAGCTTTCAGTGTTATGGGTCGTTATTTATGAAGCTTTAAAACAGTTGATTTTCAGCTTTAATATAGATGTAACTAACTGGTTTTAGTCTGGCCTGTTTAACAGATCTCTGCATGGTACATTGCAAGGTTTAAACCTGATGTTCTCCCAGTTGGTTTTGATATATGTGCACACCAAATCAAGGTTCAATTCTCAAACATGTGTTGTTTGGTTTCAAAGAGGTGGCTTCCCCCCACACTAAACATAGTCCACTCAAGTGGCTGTGGATACTAGGGTTATCCACTAGGGTCACAAAAGGAACACAAAATCCAGACCAATCCATCTCTCCAGATTTGGCTGGTCACAGGGTTCCTCTCCAAGGACTGCTCAGCCCACACCTTATGTCCTTTCGGTACCACTTCTACTTCCATTATATCCAGGTGGGAGTATCAAGATACCTGCAAGAGTGAGTCAGCAAAATTGACTTTACATTTTCCCACAGGGTCAGCACCTCCTAGGAGGGTGAGATATTCAGACAAACACTGCCAACCCATTACATGGTTATTTAGCAGTGACCTTCTGAATGTTTGCACTACTTTGATATTTTGCTGTGCGCTCTCAGCACAATTATCATTGCTTATGACAATTTTTCTGACAGAAAAAAAAGCATAATCTTAGTTTAACAATACTTGTTCTTTGGTAGAAATGAAAAGATTAATTATTAGAGTTGTGCAAATAATGGATCTTTCAGTTTACTGGCAGTTCTGAAAAAAAGTTTGAGATCAACCCGAAAACATTTTCACATTTCAATTTTTGGCAGATCAAAAAGTAAAAAAAATAAAGAAACAGAAATCATTTTAGGTCAAACATAAAGCTTCAACCCAAACCAAAACATTTCATTTTGGTTTCACACTATTTTTTTATATTTTTTTCATTAAAAATAAAATAAAATTTGAATAAATTTCTATTGAAAAGTCATTTTGACCCAAAAAATAATGTTTAATTTCAAAAATATCAAAATGAAACAGGTTTACTTATTTTGAATTTTGGAGGCTTTTTTTTTTTTAAAAAAAAAGCACAAACAATTTGGTGAAATTGGCAAAAAATTATGAAATATTTTGCTGTCAGCAAAGCTGCATTTTTTGATGGAAAAAGATTTTTCTGAAAATTGTCACCAACTTCATTAATGAACAGGGGAGTATTTAGGGAAATGGAAGTTGAAACTGGGTTTAAAAAAGGAGTAAAATAATGAAAAAACAATTTCTTCTCAAGTGAAAAATCAAATCTATGCTTTTCAAATTAAAACGTTTCTGGGTTTGTCAGTCACAAGTTTTATTATTTATCATTATTATTTCAACTGAAACTGGACTCGAGTCGTCTAGTTCCAGACCAGGTTATGTTCAAAATCAAGCACAATTGCAGAAAAGTGCCTGAGACAGCCAGCCACTCCAAATGGTACATGGGAATAACTGTATCAGTTTTTAGAGTATAGACCTGATCCTTCAATACTAGTACTTACGCACTAACTTCACACAGGGTCATCACGCAACTAAGGCCCTAAGAGGCTGCAGAATTGATACCCTGATACATAGAGAATCTCACACTAAGTGGCCAAGGAATTCTAGTACCTTCGTCTCTCTTCTCCCATGCTTTCCTTAGCACATGAGTTTTCTCCAGGCATAGATTAAATTTGTATTATTACTATCAGTCAGAGATTAGCAGTTGGGACAAAGGACCCAAATTAGAGAGTGAAACTGATACCCAAAGTACCAGCCCTAATTATAAGCCTCCTGCCACACTCTGACCCACTGTTGTGAAGGGCTGACTCACAGTCCTTTAGTTCATTCAGTGGCACAGTGACTTGAAAGTAAGGTTTTCAAAGATCCAATGTTCATTGCAATTCTTACACTCAGAAAAATCAGGGACAAATTCTGTTCACATTAATACTGATGTAAATGTGAAGTAAGTGCATTGGCTGCATGGGTGTGATTGCAGAACTTTGCTCAAGGCTTATGAGAGCTATTAGGCAGATACAGTTTTCCTTATCAGTGTAATAAAGAGAGTTAGATATCTAGATGATTGGACTAATAAGGGCTGCTCTCTTAGCCCTTCAGATTAGTATTAACTTGTTGCTTTATTAAATGTAAAATGTAAAAAGGTGTCTGACTTTGAGTCTTATTTTTTAGGGAATTCTACCAGTCATTATGGGACTAAGCAAGACCTTATGGGATCCTTTTACTGTTCAAAAAAAGAACTAGATACATTCATGGAGGATAGGTCCATCAATGGCTATTAGCCAGGTTGGGCAGGGATGGTGTCCCTAGCCTCTGTTTGCCAGAAGCTGGGAATGGGCAACAGGGGATGGATCACTTGATAACCTGTTCTGTTCATTCCCCCGGGGCACCTGGCATTGGCCACTGTTGGAAGACAGGATACTGGGCTAGATGGACCTTTGGTCTGACCTAGTATGGCTGTTCTTATGTTCTTAAATAAAACAGAATTACGGACAGCTGGTTTAAAATTTTCTCTATGTGTCTGATTCAGATTTGCCATTCTTATCACATTTTCTTGTTTATTCCAACCCATCTATTCCTCCTTTTAAGTATCAAGGCTTAGTGTTGATTCAAAACTATCTCTAAAGACCACATTTTGAAATATTGTAATTGTAAACACAGAACACAGTACATTTGGTACATGCTGGAGAGCTTGCCAAAAGTTTTAATGTTTTAGTTTTAATGACCAATTAACAGGCTTTAATATTTTATAATACTATGATTATGGATATGTAGCTTATCAGAAATGTTATTTCAATATTATATTTTATTACTGGATAGATAGGAAGGTTTAGCATTGCTCATTGATGTTTACTTTCCATTGTATTTTATAGGAAATATTGCATCAGTTACCCCAGAAGTCTGCGGCAAATGCTTTCTCCTTGGAACTCATGTAAACAAGCTGCATATCTGATGAGATTAGTGTGGTCTAGTTGATTGGGCTAAGGGCTGAGCGCCAGATCCTGCTGAGTTCTAATCCTGGTTCTGCCACTACCTTACTGTCTGGTCTTGCAACATTCACTTCTTCCTTATAAAATGGTTATAATTACTTACCTGCTGTACCACACAGTGATGTGGTAAGGATTAAATAGTCATTGTTTACAAAGAACATTGATAATGTTAAGTGCTAAGTATTATTTTTAACATAATGAGCACAGTTGTAAATGAATATATGCAATTTGCTAGCTGTAATTTTGAAGTGTTGTAATAATAAGTGAACCTATATCTCTCTCAACAATATGGTGTTTCATATTCCAAATATGTGCTCCTAGAAAAGTGCTCAGCACCTTTTCTTCTACTTTCAGTTATAAATGTACCGTTCTCTTCTCCTGGTCACATATATGACTTGCTTTCTAATTGTTCAGGTAGAGCTGAACCGCATATATGATACTGAATTTCTTAAACATCACGTCAATAACATGAAAACTGATTTCCATCCAGATTTTCATCTGTCAAGGCTGCTTCCCCACTCTGAACTTTAGGGTACAAATGTGGGGGCCTGCATGAAAACTTCTAAGCTTAACTATTAGCTTAGATCTGGTCCGCTGCCACCATTCCCAAGTGGATTCCCTTCCCTGGGAAGCCTTGAGAAACTTTTCACCAATTCTCTGGTGAATACAGATCCAACCCCCTTGGATCTAAAAACAAGGGGAAAAAATCAATCAGGTTCTTAAAAAGAAGACTTTTAATTAAAGAAAAAAGGTAAAAATCATCTCTGTAAAATCAGTATGGAAAAATAACTTTACAGGGTAATCAAACTTAAAGAGCTCAGAGGACCCTCCTCTAGTCTCAGGTTCAAAGTACAGCAAACAGAGATAAACACTCTAGTAAAAGGTACATTTACAAGTTGAGAAAACAAAGTAAAACTAACACGCCTTGCCTGGCTGTTTACTTACAAGTTTGAAATATGAGAGACTTGTTTAGAAAGATGTGGAGAACCTGGATTGATGTCTGGTTCCTCTCAGTCCCAAGAGCGAACGACTTCCCAAACAAAGAGCACAAACAAAAGCCTTCCCCGCCCCAAGATTTGAAAGTATCTTGTCCCCTTATTGGTCCTTTGGGTCAGGTGTTAGCCAGGTTACCTGAGCTTCTTAACCCCTTACAGGTAAAAGGATTTTGGAGTCTCTGGCCAGGAGGGATTTTATAATACTGTACACAGGAGAGCTGTTACCCTTCCCTTTATAGTTATGACACCATCCACTGCTGAACAATGTTGGTAGAAATGAAACCAGGCATCTCTTTCAGCAATATATATATTATTATTATAATAAAGATGTATATGTACACAGCTGAGACCAAGCTGCTCCCATTGATTTCAAAAGAAAAAATCTTTTTGACTTCAATAGGAGCAGGATTGAGCCACAGTAAATAAAGTAAAAAGTAACTCTCCATAATATAAAGTATAAATACATGATCTGAATCGCAGCTTGTAGTTAGCTGAAGAATTGTTTGTGCAGCACCTAGCACAATGGGACCCAATGTGGTTTGAAAGCTTTGGTTCTCGTGGTGCTCGCAATTGAAATTAATAAAGTTTTTTTTAATGCCCTTGAATAAATTTACTACATTCAGCCCTATCATAAGTGGGCACAATTTCCACTGGGTAAGGCTTTTCAGGACTGGGCCCTTAACATCATTGCCTTCAACCACTAATGGAATTGTATCAAGAAAAGCATCACATTTGTTGTGTAAGATCTGGAACTTATAAATTACTCATGGTTCCTTTATACTCTAGGAGTTGGCTTGTGGCTTGAAGCTCCAGTCTGAGCTGGTGAGGTGATGACTATGCACTGGCAGCAGCTCCTGGAGGCTTTGTGCCTGAGGCAGACACAATGCCTCCGCGAGCACTAGCGTGGGTACTGCAGAGATGGCTGCAACACCCTTTTACAGAGTACAGCGTGTTCCCTCTCTGATGCCAGCCCAGCTCTGCTAATCACTGAAGGAAGGGGATGAAGCCAGGACCCTAACTTTGCCTATCCCTACTCCTTATTGGGTTTCTAGTGCCAATGTCTGTGTTGCACTCCCTCGATCCATGTATGCTGGGAGCACATGGACTGAGATTGTGCCTGACTCCTGTGCATAGTTGGAGGCAAGGGAAGGCTCCTGGTGCCTTCTCTCTCCCCTGTTACCCACCCACTCATCTGTAGGCACAATCTAGCCCTGAATGTTTTGTTATGCTGTAGAACAAGGGTTCTTAAACATCTTAGCAGAGAGAGATTGTCTCCTGGACACTTCCCCTCTCACTTGTGTTTGAACAGACCTCCTCTCCCGCTGGCAATCAAACATCCCTATAGCAACCACAGCCATTGCTTACATGGAAGGATAAAATCAGGAAAGTATACATGTCTTATCAGTTTCTTTGAATGAGATTTAGGAGCTGGAGAGACAGCCCCAGGCAAGCAGCCAGCTACATGCAGCCCATCAATTTACGCCCCATGGGCCACAGTTTGTGCACCTCTGCTCTAGGATACCACATTTAAGAAACACTTCCAGCACACTGCAATAGAAAACCTTCAGAACTTCACTCTTACTGATCTCTGTGCTAACGCAGTAAGATAAATTATAAATCTAATAGACCAGTGGCATCTCTGAAAAACAATTAGTGTTTCACTTCACTGCTTTCAGCCTTAATATACAGGCAGAGATAGGCCTTTTTTGTCGTTCTCAAAAAAGTATTGCTGATGATAAATGCTTATTTTTAATTTCCAGTAATGGAGTGTAAACAGATGTCTTATTACCAGACAATTTCATGGTATTTCCTTTCTACTTCCTTGAGACTTCTGACTTTAAATGGATAGGTTCAGTAATATTTTCCAGCATTAATTACTTGACTTAGTTCAAAGGAGTCTGAGCCAGAATTAAATACAAACATTAACTGATAAATGTCAGCATGGGTGTAATGATGTTTTTGCCAAGGCTTTTTATATGCACTGTCTGAGTCATAGTGCACACTGTACACATTATTCAGGGAAGAAATTAATTTGCACCAGTACAGTATAGATATGGCTAAGATGGAGTTGACTATGTATGTACATGTGAAAGACAAATATAAATGTGGACAAAATCCTTCCGTCTGTCCTCCCCATGTTGAACGTACAAGTTAAACATTAGAAACAGTAACCTGCTGTATGCATTAATTTCAATGCCAATGATCAACTATCCACACCTGACAACGGGAGGCCAAGAAGAATCACGGCTCCACTAAAGGAATCTGGCACATCCTACAATGGCCAATGTGGTAGGTTTCAATGGCATTAGTTTATAAGTTAATAAAATGTTAGTGAAAATGCAGACAAGATAGTTATGCCCAGTGTTAATCATTCACTCAAACATTCCAAATGCAGACAGGTGGGACATACCTCAGTCGTCACTGGGATTCCAAACTGCTAGACTCTGTTGATGAAGAAGGAACTGCATGAATCACTCAGCGTGTGATATACAGACTGGTAACTTCAACTCAATAAAATGAAACAGGAACAGAATAATCAGCCATGCATGATATTCAGACCCACAACAAAAATACTTCTGTTCATTGGGATTGGCAGGCTCAGGGGTTTCTTAAATGGGGGAGAGAGCCTTCCAGCTTTCGCTTAGCAGTTCAAACCTGGCCTGGGTCAGTTGTGGGCAAAAGTCATTGCCATCTGAAGGCAGTTCAATGGTCTATGTGAAGTGAGTTGGTGGTCTTAGTCTGGTTCCTAGTGAACAAACATCCATCATAACTGCCATTCTGTTCTAACACAGAGGCCAAGGCTTGATCTAACCTTTCCTTATAAAGGCAGCTCCTCCAGAATAGGACTGAGGCTTGTAGACAGAGCAGTGTGGAGAAGCTCGCTACCATTGTCTATGCCGTTTCTGGTTTGTGAATCAAGCACATTATTCTACAGAGTTCTTGATCTAGTACCTTTCAACAGCAATAAGTACTCTTCAAATATTTAAAAAAAAAAACATCATTAAAATAACCGGAGGTTGTGAAGGAGAACACACAGTTAATGTAGCAGCACGTGTACCGATTAGCTCAGTCAGAACCAGGCAACATTTTTTCATCTCTTCCCATCATTTCTTGCCAGGAGCGAGCTTTCCATTTGTATTTTATAGACATACTGAACCATGATGTATTGCTGTTGAGACTCTTTTCTTGCCATTTTTGTTCCTGAGAGTCTCAGAAAGCTAAACAGATATGACTGACATATGATCATTCAAACACAGAGATGAAAACAGGAGTATCAGTTACAGAAAATCTACAGTGAAATCAGTAATCTGGACAAAGAAAGTAACCAGTAGAGTACAAGTAATCAGGACAAACAAAGGAAACCAGTAGAGTATAAATGACAGTAACGTAGGTTGTTTAGGTGCCTGTGTATCAAATTTGACATAATTAAAAAAAGGGGAATCCAAACTGAACGGAATTGGTAATTTTTGTCATGTTTCATATCGGTAAATTTTTCCATCACCAGAACAGCCTACACTTTACTGAGTCAGTTGCCTGAGGAATTTTGCAATTAAGCTGATAACAATCAGTAAACAACACAGAGAAGGGTCAGCTTTTATTGCTGGATAGCATAGCCAAATAAAGCAATAGAGTAGGTTCCAGTCCTGCACTTTATAATGCATGACAAAACTGCTGTGCCTGCATAGAGCCCCATTTCTTTCTGTGGGGCTCCATGTAGCTCAACACTTCATCCACACATTGTAAATCACAGAGACAGGGTTTTAATTTGCAGAGGCGACCCTAGGATCAGACTGTTTTGTCTCACTTGTTTTCAAAAAAGCTGAACAATAGGTACAAACCCCACCATTCAGTTTAAAAGTACCAATCATCCTATTACATCGCCAGCATAGGTCTTTTGATTACTCCTCATTGCATAGAATCTTTGGGGCATCAGATCACACCAGTCAATATCTGATACTGCAAAGAGTTGAAATTAATTTGATGTGCCAAGGGCGGCTCTGGTGTAACTAGTGATTTCTATTGAGTTACATCTGGGATGAATTTGGCCCCATATGTCTGGTATGCAGCCCATAGCTATATATGTAATTCTTTTGGCATCACACCAAAGCTATCGAAGAGAGACTCAGAGATGATTCCTATAACTTCAAGCTAGCTAGACTATGCATCTGTTATACTGATGCACTCCAGAGAGAAAGATCACATTATTGGCATAGTAATAGGAGATGGATATAATCCTGGAATCTTCAAGTTGTGTGCAGATGTCTAGCACCTCTTCCCTAGTGGAAGGGGCTCTGTATCCCCTAGCAGCAGAGGAAGAAGTTACCCCACAGAGGGCAAAGAAGTTACCTAGAAATCCTAAGTTCCCTGTAACACGTGCATAGTTTACATTGCTGGCTGTATTTAGGACTTCTGTAAAATAAGATAAGGAGTTGTAAAGTATATACTGCCTGGAAAGCATCTATCTTTCAACAGACATCATTACAAACATGGACTGCAATACTCCATTTCCTTGAAAATACTATGAGGACTGCTGTACCTTTACCAGTTTTAACATGTCACTTGCAGCAATGTCTACTCAAGCTAGCAAAATAAAGGTTAATGGAACTGTATTAGCTAAGATCAACATAAAAAATTATCAGAGATGGGGGGTGGGGGGAGGAGCTTATATACATGGCCTGTCAAGGGCCTAGTCCCTCTGCAGCATCCCTGGGGTTGTGACAGGGTCATGTACTCACTCAGGTGCTGGTCATCCAGCTTCGGGCCATCAGAATCACTGGTGCAGGGACGGAAACTCAGCACTGCTGCTGAGCTCCTCTGGAGATTGCCCCTCCCAGGATTCCAAGGAAACAAAACAAAAAGAAGAAGATATAAAAAAGAACAACTGACCAGTCCTAAATGAGTCATCGGCCTCTTTTGCATCAGGGGTCCTGGGTAAGCCTCATTCTGGGTCAGTATCCTGTGGTCAACCACCGGAAAGTGTCTTCAGGAGATTGCTTATAGTCCTGCCCGCCTCAGAGTGCTCAGATAGTCTATAGGCAAGGGAGATGATTCAGGCCTCTTGCCACAGGAGCTGAGAGGACTAGAAGTCAATCTTTCTTTCCGAGCTACCACCTACTGAGCTGGGCTTCTTCCCTTTTGAACTCTTCCTCCCATCCTGACAGACCTGACACACCCACAGCAACTCCTTAACCCCTTCCTATCTGGGTAGGCTTTGTACACCCCATCACAAGGCCATATTAGGAAGGTTAAGATGATTTGATTTGGAAGGAAGGACAAGATCCTGTTGCTTTTGGTCAATGGGACCTAGCAGGCCATGAAAGAACATGAGGAGATATATATAAAAAAAAAAACAATTTAAACTAGATAAAAGGAAAGTTCATTATTTGCTCTGCCACCAGATGACATTCAGACTAATAGTTTAGCAAGAATTTTTTTTTAGACTTAGATACTTATGAATAAAGATAGCATCCATCATGGTTACAGGGCTATTTGCACCTTCGATCTCTCTGAGTGCACCCCACCCCTCCCCCCAAGTGTTAGGCCTCGTGCTCTTACCTTTTCTGGAGTGGAAACCAATGATTCTCCCGTTCTTAGACCAAGTCCTGGGCTGCAGGAGCCTGTGATTCAACTGTGCCCACCCAGCAGACCTAACTGGGTTCACCATCAGTGGTTCTTCCCTTTGTGGTTCTTCATGGTGAACACAGTGACCCCAAACAGCCTTCTTGAAGCACAGTATTGTTTAATCTTAACAGTAGGAACACAGCATAACATAAGAGAAAAAGAATTTTAAAACAATAAACATACTGCACCCATATCCGTCTTACCTAAAGGCTTACCATCTCTCTGGAAGCTTAGGATGGCCTAAACACTTCCGATGTGCCAGCTGGGTCTGTTTCTGAGCAAGTCTGTTTCCCCCCCTGAGAACTGCCCCCGCTTCCAGTCTTTTTTTAATTGTTTACAGTCCTTTTGATTGATGGGTTTCCAGCGAGACAAAACAAGTCTGGTATCTCAGCCTGGCATCCTCACAACTTAATAGCTCAAGCATTGTTTCTTAATGAGCCAGGCCCAATCTGCTACTGGGAGGTTGCTCACCTGCAGCCATTATGTTGGATTTTCCACAGCACTACTATTAAACTAAACCAATATATGCCTACAATAAACATTGCAATAACCAGAATAGCCATACAGTACTATCCCACTAACCCAGTCACATACAGTATTCACAGATTATTACAGAGAAGTGTCACCACCTTCACAGCATCTACAATTACAGTCGCTAAAAGAAACATAACAAGAATTTTCAATTCTCGTGCTCCAGGGGTTAAACTGAGCCTCAACTGGGGTGAGGAAGAAATAAATCTTCCCATCTTCACCTACAGTGTCCTACTAAACAACTGGAAAAATGCATTATAGATTTTTTATTTTACTTCCTCTAAGGGGCTAGTATCAGCTACTATAAGAGACCGGACACTGGCCCAGACAACGCTCCACCATGGGTCTGTTAGTATGGAGAAAGCCCTGCAAATCTGTGGATATCCACTTTATATCTGATTGATATCCACGGACCATGTTTGCAGATCGGATGTGGATACAACTTTTGTATCTGCGCAGGCCTCTAAGTATGGGAAGTCCAAAGTGCCTAAGATTTAAAAAGTAACAGCAGGGAAATGTATCACAATAACACACCAGAGAAAGGATCATACCCTGATTCAGGAAAGTACCTAAGCACCCACTAAGCACCAGTCCATAACTATTCAGCAAAACATTTAGCATGTGCTTAAGTTTAAACACGTCTGAATCTCATTGACCTTGATTTAAAGACAAGCACATGCTTAAGTGCTTCGCTGAACAGGGATGTTTTCTGGAATTGAGGCTCCAATCCTGCACTCATTAAAGTAAATGCAAAAAGCCCCTACAAGCTTCAGCAAGAGATGGATTAGTCAGTAGGACCATAGCCATCAGGATTATATATCAGGCAATACCTTTCAAAGAATCTCATTTTATTTCTGTGCTAAAGCATGAGGTTCTATCCTTATTCCTGTTTACAGGTTTGCAAAGGGACCCCATATTAGTCAAACTTCAGAAGTTTATTTTGAAGTTTACTCAATGCTCTTCCACCCTTCCAACCTTTTCATCTATGCCCAGCCATACTCAGACTCCTCCATCAGGCTGCTGGAAGCAGGTATCTCACAGATAGTAGCCATGCCATTCCTATCACGCTTAGGACCCAATCCCGAACTCCTTATTATTCGGGCAAAATTTTCATTGACTTCAGTGGGCGTTCTGCCTGAACAAGGAGTTCAGGATCAGGGCTAGGGAAAAGACATGCCTAAAGAACACAGAGGATGAATAGCATGGCACTCTCCAGGAGAGCTGCAGAACTTTTACAAAATCTCACTCAGATTGTATCAGACACCATTACAAATGTACAGAGTGAATATGTCTTAGGGGTGGGCAGGATTAGGATGTTGGTTTTTTGGTGATTTAAGGAAAGGCCCTGAGCTCCAAAATGCTTTCTAAAAAGTCATTAAAACACACACTTTAAATATCTCTGCTCTGTCGGGTAACACACTCTTACCTCCTCTCAACTCCACTACATCTGGGCTCCTCCCATCCCTCCTCTGGGAAGAAGTTAAGGACACTTTTCCTCTACTTCAGCTTGGAAAGGTCTAGGGCCTGACCCTTCCCCAGTTACAGTTTTGCCACTGATGTCCTTGGGAGCAAAAGCAGGCTCTTAGTCAGAAGCGGTACAGCACTTTGGACTGAGCGTTTTTTTCATAAATGGAAGTGCAAGTAAAAACAAGAGCAGCGCCACTCACTGTTCTGGAATAGGCTGCTGCTGCTCTCTGTCAAAATGGGCTTTATTTCCTCCTCCGAGCACCACCCTGCCATAACTCTACACAGTGCTGTGCCTGCATTGGGGCAGGGTTTTCCTTTTCCCCCCCCCCCTTCATTTCAGGTGCATTGGTAGCAATGCTCAGCTCACACCAGTCAGCAGGAGGAGGTAGTGACCGGAGCAGAGTTGCCAACATTGCAAAGAAATTTCCAAGGCCAACTCTCTAAATAAGCTCAGGGCCTGGAGCTGCTAGAGCGCAGTATGTGCCCCAGTCTTAAAGTGGTCTGAAAAGAATGTGTGGGGGGGGGTCTGGTGTGTGCACTGTAGCTTCCAGGTCCTAGCCTCTCTTAGATGGAAACCCATGTCTCTCTCCCTCCTGCCTGGGATTTCAATGCTCAGCTCCCTGCCTTACACTCCAATATCCCCAGCAAGCCAGTCTGCCTACAGGCCAGGGCCTGTGCTTTACTTTTTCTCTCCGAGGGCTAAGAACAGTGTATTGTCGTAACTCGCAGCGGCTGACACAGCTCCTTCTAAGCAGGCAGATTTATTCTTAAGGTAAATGCATTACAGAGAAAACATATAAAAACAAGAGAAGTTCCTATAAACCCACTAAAATCTTTGCAGAAATCAACCATCAGTCTTATGGGATCTAGTAGGGCAAAATCTTTCCAACCCTTCTGCAAGGCCCTTGGACACACGATCCAGTGTGTTTGCTGGGTCAGGAAAAAGCCCTGAGTCATTTTAAATGCAGCTTTTTTATGCCAAACGCCTTTCTCGTCTGTTGGTTTCTGAAAACAAGTTTGAACCAGTATATGCTACTTCCCCATAGTGGTGGGAAGTCTCTGCCAGTGTTCACAACCTAAGTGATTCACCTGGAGTTGTGGTAAACCCCTCACCCCCACCCTCCGGCTGCCCTGAAATTGCATACACTCTCTAGCCCACAGTGATACATAAATTTAATAGAATATGGTCCCCAAAGATATCACCTGGGATTGAAATAATCCATCACACACACATATTAATTAACACAGCGAACAGGACAGACAAGGATAAAATTTGGTGGCTTATCCTGATCCACCCTAGGGCTAACAGCCAGGTGACACAATGCTAAGCCCCCACATGTCCAGATCTCTGTTGAGCGCTAAACCACATTTACTATTGTCTAACACCCTGTAGTTTGCCACTGTAGACAAGTCCACAGGGAGCGGGGTCACCAGTTGTCAGAGATGCTGAACATCCACTCCATTAGCTGAAGTCAAGCTACCGGTTCTTAGCACCACTGATCACCAGGCCCTACTGCTCAACTGGAACCACCAACTCATCTTGATACCAACATCACTTTCCCTTGGATGCTAATTTACTGCGTTCTCTTTGGGTTTTGTGTTTGAATATGACTTCTCACCCTTAACAGCCTGTCTGTCGATTTGCTCTTTTGGCACCATCAGAATCTTGTGCTTCTTACAATTGACTGTCACAGAAATGTTTGTGATCTGACATGTTACTGGGAAAGTGCATTGATTTCTGCCTACCTAGGCTCTGTTATTCAAGGTTATTGCCTATGTGAAACCCCCTTGGATAGACTTGGACTGGGAAACCTGAGGGATGGCAGAGAAAAAGTTGCCTGGATCATATGCTTCTCTTGTGGTCTAGAAAGAAACTGTGACCCTGGTATTTATTTTCCCCCAAAGAAGACACCAGCCTGGCTGGCCTGTGCAGGAACACAGCCAGTCAATCACTGCCTCCAAACTCCCTAATGGAAGGGGAGCTGCATTAAGCCCATTAACATCAGCTAAATGGTTATCATCAATTTTTAATCAGAAATAAAACCAGAAATATGGTAAGTGAATCCCAGCAGCAAGTAAATTTAAATAACGGTCACGGGGAAATCCAATCACTTAAGCCAAGAAACCTACAAAGCAAGCGCTGTCTGTTTGACAGAGGAACGGGACGACAGATAGATTAATAAAGATTAAAGTGCTGCAAAGTGAACATGCAAACCGACCCGCTCCGTTAACCCTTCCTGCTCCTGCAGCTGCAGGCGGGATCCGCAGCGCACCATGCCGGCTCTGCTCCCCGCTCTGCTGCAGGACAGCGGGGCGTGCACACCACTCCAGCACCCAGAGCAGCAGCGCGGGCTGGGCCCCTGGGCGAGGCCAGCGGCGCCGCGGCTGGTGGGCTCCTTGGCCAGCTGCTGCCCGGCCCTGGCGATGGGAGGCGGCAGGTGGCCCCCCAAGTGAGTGGGCGCCACCCTCTCTGCGTGGGAGCGAGCGAGCCGGGGGGGAGGATGTTGCAGTGTCTCTCCGAGGGGCTGCTGGTGCTGGGGGCTGCTCTGCTCTGGCAGCCCTGCCAGGGCACCTGGAGCTGCGGGGAGCTGACCTGCGGCGAGCGGGAGAGCTGCTGTGACTACGGCAATGTCACCTACACGGAGATCAAGTGCTGCAAGCTGCCCTTTCACACCTTCCTGGACAACGTGGGCTGGTTCGTGCGCAAGCTCTCGGGGCTGCTCATCCTGCTGGTGCTCTTCGCCATCGGCTACTTTCTGCAGCGCATCATCTGCCCCAGCCCCCGCCGCTACAACCGGCCGCAGCGCCAGGACTCACCCGGCTCCCCGCTCAACGTGACGGCTGCCACCTCGCAGGACTCGCTGCTGGACACCAGCAGCGCCAGCAGCAGCCGCTACCCGGGCGAGCAGGAGCCGCCGCTGCTGCCGGTGGGCTCCCCGGTCTTCCTGCAGCTGCCCAGCTACGAGGAGGTGAAGTATTTACCCACCTACGAGGAGTCCATGCGGGTGCAGCAGCAGAGCCCCAAAGAGATCGTCCTGCCCGTGTCCAGCCTGGCCACGGCCGCAAGCAGAGAGCCAGACAGGGCGGGAGACAGAGCCCCCTGCAGCTGAGCCCCCCACCCCGAGAGCTGCGGGTCCCCGCGGGGGAACAGAGGGAGCCCAAGGTGCCCAGAGGGGAGAGACTAGCCCAGTGCTGCCCCGATGCACAGACACCCCCTGCAGCATCGCAACAAGGACTTCCAGTCCCTTCTGCGAGCAGCCGCTTTGTACCTTTCCTTTCCCTCGCAAGCCAAACAGCCCGGCTGCTGCTGGGCGCGGGGCAGGAGCGGAGACTTTTCCCCACCGCCGCCTGAACTTCTTACGCGGGCTCGGTTCGCTCAGGGAAGCAAGGTGCAGCCGCCGCAGCCCCTTCTGCCCCACCCTAGCCTTCTTGTCCCTTATTCGTAACTGATATGTCGTAAGTGCCTGGTTACTAGAGCATCCGTCCCGTTTACTGGGGATTAGGCGTTAAGTTAGACACACCTGCTGACACTCTAAACATCGGGTCTGGTTTCTCACAGGAATAACGTGTGTGTTGCTCCCTTCCTCGGGCAGATTAAAACCTGAAAGGGATCAAATGTGATTTACTCTGCGACAGGCTCAGCGTTTGTGCTCCAGAGCTGGAGGGCAAAGAGAGCGGAGAGCTTTTTAACACGTTGGGTCAGCTTTGTAAATCCTGCAAGATCCCAGTCACTCAGCGCCAGGGAGAGAGTAGGCATGGGGCGAGACGGTAAATACACGTAGCATGGAGTAATATTATTTCTGTTCAGAAGCTTGGGATGACTGTACAATGTATAGCAGCCCCCTGACAGGGCATCCCACCTAGAAAAACATGATCCCTGCCTGGTGCCTGTTCCATTTCATTATAAACCTTTCTGAGCAGTGAGAACTAAGTCCATTTGGTTACTGTACAGGTCTTTATCTGCAAGGAAAAGCTCAGTATTGTAAACAAAACACCCTATCCCTGATAAGGTGCAGTTCCACTCTAAACCCATAAAAGGTAATTACTTTCTCCATTTTTTCCTTGTATTTGTAGAGTCTATAATTAAGCAATAATTCCAATGGAAAGCGCACTTCCTGTTAGTTAAGGACGAACTGGCCCTTGCCTACTGCTGCTGGTCACTTATTTTCTTGCATCTCAATTTTCAACCCAGTTCTTCTTTCTGTTTGAACCTTTCGGAAGGGCAGAATAGGCTTATAGCAAAATGAAATATAAAGAGAACATATGGAATAAGATGGAATGTAAGAAAGTGAAGTTTGTGACATCACAAGTGATTTGATAACTTGTCAATTTCACATGTTGAGGAAAATACTGGGTTCTGGTTGTAGCACTAGATCCGAACCTTTCCAGCATCAATATGCATGTGCTATAATTTTAGACATGCTTACAACACATGTGGATATGCATTATAGAACTCTCAAATTTCTCAAAATCTGTATAACTAGCAGGATGTAATTCACAGGATATGTGCAAACTAACAACACTATAAATTGGGACTGATCTTGCCTTCTTGATTGTCTCAAAACTCCCACTGATGGCAGTGGTAGCCCTGAGAGCACAAGGATTGCAGGACTGGGCCCATTCATTCTTCATCCTGCAGCAATCACAGACTCTGCTTACTTTAAAAAATGCCCTCAGAACATCTGACAAAATAGCTCACCTCTATGTGTTATACACAAACTTTTGGCCTCACTAAGACCTTGGGCTCTATCTTGCTCTCATTTAGGTCAGTGGTAAAAGTCCTTTGGGCTCCAATTAGAGCTGGATCAGACTTCTGTGTGGACTTGCGGCTTAGTCACTAGCTAATGATGTAGTCATCATATTAAAAAAAAAGTAAAGAAAAGAAAACCAAAGCCTGATGTACATAGAGTATAAATTGTATCCTTCTGTGGACATCTTTCAAATGAGCAGGGAGATGATGTATTGAGATCTATACCAGATGTAATGTTATTTATGACATTTATCCCCATGAGCGGAGAAAGGAGGAATAACTCCATAAATGAAGCAACCCCTCATGAGTGAAGATAAATTCCATGAAAGGTTAGTCACTGTATAGCACATTTTTCTGCCATTGGTTTCAAGACAAATTGCTTTAGAAAAAAGTTGTGAAGCAAAATAAAATTGAAATATGCTGGAAAAGAATACTCTGAAAAAACTGCTCAGCTTTTATGAACTCATGAGTTATGTCATCAACAGAATAACAGTGTATAAAACAAAGGAACAACAGCGATGGAACTATCTCCATCATATATATGTATATTATCCACATACCTGTGAATATATGTATATACTGTACATATATTAATGAGGGAAGCAGTGTGGCCTAGCACATAGAGGAATTCAGGAATTCTGGTTTCTATTCCTGGCACTGCCCACTGTCCTTCTGGGTGACCTTGGGCAAGTCACTATGTCTTTCTGTGCCTCAGTTTCCCCATCTGTAAAATGATACTGGCCTCTTTTGTAAGGTGCTCTCCCAGCTATTGATGAAAAGTGCTATATAAGAAGTAGGTATTATTATTAATGTCTGGAAAGAGGCTTCTGTCACTTCCAAACACAGCTCTAGGAATCTGCTACCCTGAATTCTCTCACAGGATCAGGTGCTTGCAGAGTCAGCTCTTACAACGATGCAGAATTAGCTGTCTAGAAACTTGGCATATATTGCCTTATTTTACATTTGAACTGAGCACAAATGCAAAAAAAGCTTTCTGGATAGGATAGGAACCTATTTTGAATACTTATATTTCAAATTGCATTTCCCTTTCAAATATTCACTAAACAACAGCTTTTAATCATTTCGTCGCTCCTGTTTGACAATGCTAAGCAAAGAAAGATGTCCCAAAATACTGCAATTAACAATAAGATCATGATACCCATGTTTAGAGACCAGTCCTTTTCCCATTGACGTCAACAGAAGTGGGATCAGATCCTTGTCCCATAATATGGAGTAGAGAAGATCCTGAAAGATCCTATTCATGCTGGTCAATGGCAGGGATCTTACTGACTTCAACAGGAACAGGATCAGTTTCCTAGTAAGAATTTTAAAAGGCTGCAGCACCGTTAGGATTCGTTCTTTCTAAGTTAAAGTGCCTTTGTTAGTAGTTTCTCTTTACATTTATGAGAAACCCAAAGGAGGAAAATATTGGTCATGATTACCATTTACAAAGTTGGGTCCGATTCTGCAAACCCCTCTCACATCCAGTTACTTGTGTGCTGTGAATAGGAATACCTGGGTGTGGAAGGAATGCAGCATTGTTTAGTCATCCATTTTTTAAAAATATACAAAATCTGGAAAAATTCATCCCTGTTTTCCATCTTTAAGGGGAATCCTTAGAGAATTTTCATTGTATCTTATGAGAAATAATCCAGGGGTAGTTTTCAAAAGCAGAAAATATTCAGAGGATTAAAATATTATGAAAAATGCTAAATTCTATAATAATCTTTAAATTTTAGTAAAAAGTTAAAGAAAGCACAGTGTTTCAGATGAAAGATTGACCCTTTTGAGATTTGCATTATGTTTTTTTCGAGGGGAAGAGAACACTCTGCAAAGGCTAGGCAGAAGGAATAATAGAAGCCCCCTCTGGGGCAGGCATCCCAAGCCAAAACCTGAAAGTGTGATACTTTGGTCATCACTGAAGCAAAATTCCTATTAATTACAAAATGTTTAATATTTGGGGCACGGTCAATATTCCTTTTGCAGTCTCAAGGAATACCATTTTTCAAAGAGGGTAGCCATATTAGATTAATTGAGTATAGTTTAATGGCAGTCAGTGAGAGTTATCCTGAGTAAAGCCTACAATGCAGTCTGATGCCTGGGTGTGTAGGAAAGACATGACTAAGGACACAACTCTGATCCCATTAAAGTCAGCAGCCAAACTCCCATTCTTTTCAGTGGAAACAGAACTGAACCTGTAGTCTACAAGAGGCACAGTTAGGGTATGTACTCATGTATATTTGATCTGCAGTTCAGGTTCTCATCAAAAAGCTTTTGCTATTTCAGTCCAACTTGGTTAATGCATCAAACTTAAAAGACATTCGGTTAGAAGTGCCTGTCAGGAATATATAACTGCATTTTTAGAAAACTATAAGGATGGACTCATTTGAAAAAGCAGAACTTTAAATCTCAACACAAAATGTTACATGATGTAAAAACAGGTCCTGATAATTTTTTAAAGACAAATATGTCTCCCACCCCATCCTCTTTTTTTGCAGCTAAATATATTAAATCCCACTATGCAGGTGCTAAAAAAATCAACTAACGCAACTTTTTATCCTCAATTTAAATGGAGATGTGTTTTTTGCTTTCAGATTTTTGTTTTTGTTTGTTCGCATATAACATGCGAGATGATTTCTTTTGGATTTTTTTAGTAATCACAGCCAGTTACTGGGCAATCTGAAGCCAAATCTTATTTGCTTCTCCTACTCAGGTAATCCCCTTGGAGTCTATGGGATGTCTTTCTAAAGGATTACTCGTGAGCAAGGCAAGCAGAAGTTGAGCCTTCTTCTTGAAGATGTATGTGATAGCAAATGTACAGGGCTTGACCAGCAAACCTGTAGGATAGCACTCAGAGTGAGGTTCCGTTCAGAGAGACTCTTGCCTATCATTCCATCAGGATGATGGGTTGGCTCCCTGGAGAACAGGCCACAGGGCATGCTTCCAACCTCTGTGAATTCCTTGGGATCTACAGGAGGCTCAGGCCATCAAGGTGGAGGCCTTATGCCACCACCCGACTCTCTGAGAGCAGGATGCCTGCCCCAGAGGGTGCTCCTATTATTCCTTCTGCCTAACCTCTGCTCAGTGTTCTCTTCTCTTTCCCCAGCATGCTCTCGGTTCTGTTGACCTACCCAGTTCTGTCCCTTTCCTGGTGTAGATCCTTGGACCAGCATTGGCGGTCTATTGCAGGTCTATTAAACCATAGTGGATTAAAAGCTTGTTCAGTCTAAAAGAGACACCTTAGAGGAAGTGCGGTTTTTCCAGTGGAGGCATTTACTTGTAGATCAGGCCTAGTACAGATTTTATTGTGTGGTGGCCAAGACAAAGAACTATAATTTTAACCATACACTTCAGTGTTTGCATAGAGGATTATCTTTCCTTCAGCTGCCTTTTCAATACCCAAAATACTGAGCTTGGGTGAGATGGATGGAAAATTTTTTTTAAAAATTAAATATCCACCTCTAGGTTGTAGTCTAGATTGTAAATATCCACCTCTAGGTTGTAGTCTAGTTACCAACTGATGATCGATGTGGTCTTCATGTAATGAAATGATAGTTTTACTGCACTTCCTAGTGAACCGATGTCCTCAGTAAAAAAGTAAAATAAATCACTATTACAGTTGACACTAATTGGCACTTTTGATGACAGTTCTTGTAGAGATGCCAAGGACCGAACAGACATTGAAGACTGATCTAATGTCTCTCCCTTTCATGTGGTCCCTCAAAAGCAAGCCTGAAGCTTAAAGCTGTACCTGTTCTGTGCACAGAGGACTTCAATTTTCAGAGCTGCTATTCTGATGCTTTTCACCAGATCTAAATTTGTTGAAAAAAATTAGTAACTTTTCCCTCTGAAATATATCTCTTGATTTACTGTACAACACATAGCCCACTTCATTTGCAGTTATAGTACAGCTGCAATGGTCACAGTGAGCAGTGAATACACACACAGAGCCATACTCACCACTAGCCTACACTTGCAGATGTAGAGCGCTGTGAGTTAAACCCGCCTTCATAGAGCGCAGTAGGGAAAGTGCTGCAATCTGTCCACACTGACAGCTTCAAGCGCACTGGCCTGGCCACATTTGTGGCACTTGCAGCAGCATTGGGAGTGGTGCATTATGGGTAGCTATCCCAGCATGCAAGTGACTGCAACGTGCTTTTCAAATGGGGTGGGGTGGGGTGTGACAGGGAGTGTGTTGTGTGTATGTGGGGGGAGAGAGAGTGGGTTTTTGGGGGGCTGAGAGCATGTCAGCATGCTGTCTTGTAAGTTCAGACAGCAGCAGACCTCCCCCTTCCCCCTGCCTCTCTCTCTCTCACACACAGCATTCCACAGTAACGGCTTGCATGCCGGCTGTCAGAAATGGAGCTTTGAAAGGGCATTTCCGCATTCCTACAGGAGTTCAAAACAATGACAAGAGTGGCCACGTGACTTACGGGGATTATGGAATGTTTCTGGAGGCTGATCACAGCACAGTAATGCAACACCTCATTCACACTGGTGCCGCAGCGCTCCAGCGGGGGGTGCAGCAAACATTATTCCTCTCGCTGAGGTGGAGTACACGCAGTGTTGTAGCTGTGGAGTCAGAGCGCTCTATGTGCCTTGCCAGCGTGGACGGGTAGTGAACTAGTGCACCCGGGGCTCCTTTATTGCACTGTAACTTGCAAGGGTAGCCAAGCCCTAGGTGACACCAGAGTTGAATTCAGCCCAGAGTGTCTAACTTGATCTGAAATTGGTGATGAACTACATCTTATTATGCCACTGCTTTAGGGCTGGTTCCAGCAACGTGCTGGGTGTTCTCAACTGCTACATAAGTCAATCGACTTGAGGGGGCTCAGCACCTTGTTGGATCAGGCCCCAAATGCCTAAGTAAACAAACGCAGAAAGTATCTTTTCATTTTCATCTTGAAGCTAATACTTAGAGCAGTTCCAAAGTACATTTACAGTGTATGCAGAAGATTATAGGTAACAGAATCCTTTATGTTTGGAGTGCTGGCTCTTATAATGCATATCTGATTAATGTCAAAGGAAAAAAAGTTCATTTGGAAAAGAGATTAGAATATTTCTAAGCAGTTAGCTTTTACTGCAAAATCCCAATAGCTGCATCTGTTTCACTATATGAAGTAAAAGCTTTCTTGCAGAATCCTTTATAAAATATATGCAAATGATCAAACATAATAAATATTGTTTATACTTCCACGCTGTCTCATCATTCAAGAAACATTGTCTAGTTCTGTGCAAAGAAAGAAGTTAGCTTGTTTTTTCATCTACGATATCAAGCCCTTATACCTTCATATATTATATGAAGCACTAAGTACAATTTTTAAAAAAATGCATACATGGGTTAATGCACCTAAGTTAAAAAACAGCTAATTTATATTTCACTGCTTTAAGCTTCATAGAATCAGTCAACTCCTGACAGAAGTGAAGCACCAAAAGTATACATTGGACATGTAAACTTTTATATACAGCTAGTTCCAAGCAAATATTTCTTCAGGACTTACAAAGTGAAATATTTTTTAATGTGGAGAATCTTTTGGTACCCTTAATTTGATGACAGAGTTAAAAGCACATCATCAGAGAAGTGGTTAACCAGTTACTTTTGGTAACTGCTGAATAAATAAGTTACTGAGTTATCTTGAAATTTAAATATGAATCAATGCACATTTCATATTCCATTAATTGCATAAAATTATAAGCAATGCCATCTTTAATTACACCTACTCAACACAAATTGTACTTTATGGAGACATGAAGTGTCAGTTCATTTTGAAGCAGTTATTAAACGTTACCAGTGGTATCTTTAATTTCACAAAATAAATAATTGAAACTCTCAAAGTTTACTTATTGAAGTATCCATTATGAAATACAAAGGTTGTAAGGAATTGCCTTTATTTCATTGTGATGCTTTTTTCCTATTTCCAGGATTTGTCATCAGCATTTGTCAGGAATGCGATTTGTTTTGAAAAGATGTTAACGTTTTATCTTGCTTGTAGTGAATATTCCAAAGCGCAGTCAGGCAAATGAAATCAACACAACTCAGTGGGCCAGACTTGCTTCCCATTTTATGTATTAATGTAACTGGGTGAAATTTGTCCTTATGTAGAGGGTCAGCAGCACAACCATTGCTTAAGCAGGACTTCAGTGGTACAGAGGCTTTGTTGTGCTGACCAGAGAAGAATTTGCCACTACATAAGTGTTTCAATAACATTCTGTTTATCATCTCTTTGTGTGTATTCCATAGCAAACTATTTGGAACTTGATCCTGCAGATGACTGTATGTGTGCACACCTCTGCACCTGTGTGCTGTCAACTGCAGGATCAGGGTCCTAGTCTATTTGAGACTTATCTCAATATATCATTCATTGGAATTTAAGTAAAATCCCAAAAGCTATAAAATTGTGGCAGTCACATTACACTAGGTGCTGAACAAAACAATAGGAAGAGAACCACTCCAGTGGCTACTCTTACTGTTACAAGTTCTTATCCTAAATAGCTTACAAACTAAAGAGACAAAGATCAGACAGAAAGGAGAGGAATGGGATAGGACATACACACAAATGCCCTGGCCCTGTAAAGCATATGCCAATGCACTGTGGCTATGGACCTCAGTGGGATTACTCATGGTGCATAAAGTCAATCATGTGCAAAAGTCTTTGCAGGATCAGGGACTCAGTCATCAGGGGGTTGATAGACACATGGCTTGTTAGTTCCAGTTTTTCAGCTTTTCTTAACTGTATGTTTTATTTTTATTTTTAACTCTTCCCAAATTATTTTAAACCTTGCCTTTATTTCTATATATGTTATCGCATTTAACCCTAGACTTTTTCTGTTTTGTTTTCAATTAACACTTGCATTTTCTGCTTTTTATAAAGGATGTGACTTGAGTTTGCCCCAGAATGTATACATTACAGATTTATACATCTAACAACAAGCTGGATCCAGGCTCCGTGATACTCATCCTGCCACCAATGAAATCAATGCAGAACATCCACTGACACCAGTGGGAGTAAGAGCAGGCCACATCCACTAATACTCAGCACTTAAATAGCAGTTCACATGTTTGCAGGGCTGTATGATTAACTAATTTTCACAAGACTCCTGTGAGGTAAGTCGTTAAGAGCCATTAGACTCATTCTACAGATGAGGGAACAGAGAGGAAGTAACTCAAGCCTACCTTACTCACAGCCCAGATCTCCCAACCTCATCAATCCAGAATGCATTACTCCTTTCCTTTTAAGGCTAACACTGTATAACTTTTATGGAACATTTCTTCAACCATTGCTCAGGAGAGTAATCCCATGGACTTCAGTAGGACAACCCCGGACAAAGGATCGAAGTCATTGGGAGTTTTGCCACTGGCTTCAATGGGAGCAGGTCCATGGAGCTTGGATCTGACTTCTTGTTTACACACTAATGGTGTTACGGGTATGAGGACTACAGGATCAGGCCTTAGATTTCTGTCTACAAGATTTCTTTTTCATCCAATAAAGCTTTAAATGAGTGAATCTATTTAATTATTTATGAGAACTTTGGGTAAAAATTGCTTTCTGGTACCATTCTCACTCGATAGCTTTTCTAATCTAACCTTCCCAGGTACCTCCTATTGTTTATGGTTTGGGGCTAGAAGCTACAAACATTGGACTAAATCAAGGATCAAACTTCCTCTACCCCCCCCGCCCCACTCTCCTTATGCTAATTAATGTATCTATTATATAAGACCATTTAGAGGCACTGTATGCTTTTTTAAAGAGCCACCACAGCCAGATATTACAGCACAATCTTGGATGATCTGCAGCACCTGAAACAGTATTAATGTCCTGAGAGAAAGAAATAATACCCAGCTAAAACCTGAAATGGCCTCCATAATTGTTTCAGAAATCAGTTTCCTGCCATTAAAACAAACCGACAGTTGAGTTAATTACTTCAGCATTGTAGCATGCATCCTTCCTGTTCTGATTACAGTTGCTCTAGAAATTAGAAGAGGCAAAAACACCAAATCAAACCAAACCAGAAAAAACCCACCAAAACAAAAGGAAATATAGAACTACATTTTGTTTTCCTTTAGTTTAAAAGCTTCAGTATAAAAATAATTGACTGGTCAACTGGCCCTGATTTCAGGCATTCTTCCTGCTTCTAGCTTTTACGCCAGAGCAGTCAGGTTTTGGAGAGAGAAGGGAGTCCTGCCGCCTATAGTTATGTGAGTAGTGAGTGTCACTGTCTCTAACATCCTCATTTCCACATCTGCATCTCAGCACCATCCTGACATGGTGCAATATTGCCCTAGTCTCCAGATGTTCATCCTTGTGGCAACCTGCTCTCTGAATGTCCAGACATCAGGTAGCAGTGAAATTGAGGTGTTGGGTCTATGCCCTAGTGAAGCAGTGATAGTAGGGAAGAGCTGGCACAGCGTCATGCAGATTGTCTTTGAAAACCCAGAGCTAGACTGGAAGTAATTGGCTGAGTGGTTCTCAGTACTGTGCAGACACTTAGGGCTCTGTCCTGCATGGTGTTGAGCGCTCTCCGCCACTCCCATAAATTTGCCTACTCATTTATGGTCTTTAGTGATTAAAAATTAAAACAGTAAAATGATGAAGAGGCCAACAAACATGACCCACCCTCAGCCTAATACCATCTCCAGGAACCAGGTCATTAAAAAACACAAAAACCAAGTTACTGCCATCTGGGTTTTTCTATCGGTGTGCCTCTTTTACAGTTAACTCTTCAGAGCAGGAACTGTTGTTGTTCTGTTTTTCTGCCATACGATACCATGAAGATGGCAGTGCTCAACAAATTAATTAATTAATTACATACAGCAAACCTAAGAAGAAGTCATATCCCTTAGCAAAAATGGGTTAATCTTTCTTAATAATACCAGTATGGAAATAAGAGTGGCAGTTAGGACAGAGACCTGGGAATCAGGACTTTTGCGTTTTGTTCTGGGTTCTGCTACTGGCCTACTGTGTCCGTTGCTTATCTACTTTGGGCCTCAGTTTATCCATGTGTAAAAACAGGAATCATACCTTGAGAGGTGTTCTAAGCTTAATTAGTGTGTAAAGTATCTTGATATTATCACGATAATAATAACCTAGCACTTTCCAGACATTCAAGAAGAAAAGTTCTTGCTCCTAGCAGCTCACAGACTAAGGACAGACAGGTAAGTAGACAGGTGAGCTGAGATCCAAAACTGAAATGCACTATATTAAGGCAAAGTATTGTTATTAATAATGACATAAAGCAAAATCTGTGCATCTTAGTTTTTTTCTCTGGCATCTATCACTGAGCTATCTAATGGCCATAAACACTTATTTCAACAATGGTTGACAAGCTATAAAGGTGGTGAAGCATGGTTTACTTACATATTCAGGTACATACGGTTTATTAAATCCATCAGTGTTTGTGCCGCATAATTCAGACTGGTCATTAGGCCTGAACCACAGGCAAATGTTCTCTTTTTGCTCTAGAATACTGTATGTGAATAAAACCCACTTTGCCCACATCACAGTACAGGAGACCTTTTCAATAATCCAAATTCGTGCCATCAGTCTTAGTTATGTGAATGAGGGCAAGTCACTTAAACTTCTCCAATATGAAAAACTGTAACACCATCAACCTTATAAAATTGTTGTGAAGGTTATTAATTAGAGTTGGTAAAGCTTTTTAGAGCCTCAGGTGAAAGGTCTTACGTAGGTGCAAAGTATTCAATTTTGTAATATTTCTGAGTTCCAAAGAAAGAAAAAAGTTTGATCCTCATAGTCATTTCATCCCTCAGCTGGCTTGAGAATTCTGACCATATCCCAGGAACCCAATCTGATAAATAGCTATATGCTGCCTGATTCCTACTTCTTGGCAGGTATTCCTCATCCTTGAAAATGCTGGTCTATACCACTTCATGAAGAAAGGCAACTCAGAGGTACTTTTATATGCAGCAACCTTTGGAAACTGAATCTTAAGAAATTCAGGTTTCTTTTATTATATCGAATTTCCTTTCATTGGTAACTTAATGACCCATTATTGCTTTTGACACGTGCATTACTCCTGTTTGTACCTAATCTTAAACTCCCTGTACAAGCAAAACTCCCACTAAGTGGGATCAAATACATAAGAGCTATGGAATTGGACCCCTAATGCGAATACGCACTGTGTGTGCAGCACAAGAACAGACCAGCCAATGTAATGCTTGGCTTTATAAATAAAATATGCATTTCAATTCTTATTTAATGTTCATTTTGACAGGCAAGCAGCATTTACAAAGGCAGGTTGACTGGATTGTCTGGGTGTTTGAAAAGCCACTCAACTCTTACAACTGTATTATTAAACAAACTTTAAATCAAACCGTTGAAATTAATTCATCCTCTCAAAAAGCAGGACTATTGGACAAACCTATTAGGAAGGTAAAATGTGCCCACTGCAACCTTCCTGTGAGTGGGTCTTTGTTCAGCTAGCTGGAAGAAAAGGGGTATTGCCCCTTTAAGGGCTCCCTTGCAGCAGGTTGAGAAAAGGGGAAAAGTTTACAGGGATAGACAAGAAGGGCAGGAAGCTGTGGGGCCAGAGCAGGAGAAGGTCATTGCATTGCCCTTCCTCCTGACCAGAAGATTGTGTGTGTGGGGGGGGGGAGAGGGGGAATGTATTTTTCACCCATGCAGCCCTGTAAAGGCCCTTGTTATCAGGACTGGACTGGCAGCACCCACCCATAAACTTGTTAAAAGGACTGGGTTCTCTTTTAACCACTATGGACGTTATGTTAGTTGCCCTTTTCCTTAGCGGTCTGGGAAGGCATTTTTTCCTCTCCGCTAAATTGGTGTGGTGCGCTGGGTTTTTATGCCTTCCCCTACAGATGGTTTGGGACACGGGAGGGGGGAGAAGAGAGATTAGATTGTAAAGTTTCAATTTAATACATAACACCTGGGGCAGATGTACAGTTCAGGTACTTGATATGGAAAGAATACTGTCATCAGATAAAATGGATTGGAAAAGGATTTGAAGGAAAACACTCCTTATGGGAACTGAGTACAGGGAGTATGGGCCTCCTACATCTCATCAGTGGGGAACCAACCACCGCCCTTTCCTACCCCCATTTAAGGGAGTTGAATTGGGAGTGCTTTGTTCCAGGTGGGCCTTGAGTGGGCCTGACTGGTATATAAGGGCAGTCAGCAGCGAACCAGCTGAGCGGCGAACAGCAGAGGCTAACAGAGGGAGTTTGCCTGGGGAGAACTCACTGAGGCTTTCATCTGCAGGTTTCTCTGAGTAGTTACTGCAACAGCTGAGGAAGCTCTTAAGAGGAAGGTGATATGGAAGGTGAGCGATCAGCTGTTGTAACCTGCACAGGTTGTGCCATGTTTGTCTTTCTTCCACAGGACAGAAGCGATTTTGTCTGTACAAAGTGCAAGCTGGTCACCATATTGGACGAGAAGGTTCGAGGTCTGGAGAAATGAGTATCGACTCTGCGTTGTATAAGGGAAAATGAAGATTTCCTGGACAGACGTCAGGAGATGCTTCTACGGCCACAGTGTTCTGAAGATTCAGAGCAGGCGCAGCAGGGACAGAAGGATGGTGAAGAAGTTTGGCAGCATGTGACCTCCAGAAGGAGAAAGAGGAGGGTCCATGTACCAGCAATGGAGATACAGGTGAGCAATCGTTTCCATGTTCTCTCTACAGGTACTAGTGCGGAGAGTGGACTAGATGACACATCTGAAGGAAGGGAGCAGAAGGAGACTCCACCGATTGGAAGGCAAAAGATGCACTGTCCTAGGGATGTCAAGTATCAGAGGGGTAGCCGTGTTAGTCTGAATCTGTAAAAAGCAACAGAGGGTCCTGTGGCACCTTTAAGACTAACAGAAGTATTGGGAGCATAAGCTTTCGTGGGTAAGAACCTCACTTCTTCAGATGCAAGATGACTTGCATCTGAAGAAGTGAGGTTCTTACCCACGAAAGCTTATGCTCCCAATACTTCTGTTAGTCTTAAAGGTGCCACAGGACCCTCTGTTGCTTTGTCCTAGGGATGAGGGTTCCACAACCACCACTCCCAAGAGGAGGAGGAGGGTGGTGGTGGTCGGGGACGTCCTCCTCAGGGAGAATGAGTCATCTATATGCCGCCCCGTCCGGGAAAACCGAGAGGTCTGCTGCTTGCCAGGAGCTAGGATACACGATGTGACGGAGAGACTGCCGAGACTCATCAAGCCCTCGGATCGCTACCCCTTCCTGCTTCTCCACGTGGGAACCAATGATACTGCCAAGAATGACCTTGAGTGGATCACTGCAGACTACGTGGCTCTGGGAAGAAGGATAAAGGAGTTCGAGGCACAAGTGGTGTTCTCATCCATCCTCCCTGTGCAAGGAAAAGGCCTGGGTAGAGACCGTCGAATCGTGGAAGTCAGCGAATGGCTACGCACGTGGTGTCGGAGAGAAGGCTTTGGATTCTTCGACCATGGGATGGTGTTCCAAGAAGGAGGAGTGCTAGGCAGAGACGGGCTCCACCTAACGAAGAGAGGGAAGAGCATCTTCGCAAGCAGGCTGGCTAACCTAGTGAGGAGGGCTTTAAATTAGGTTCACCGGGGGAAGGAGACCAAAGCCCTGAGGTAAGTGGGGAAATGGGATCCTGGGAGGAAGCACGAGCAGGAGAGCACAAGAGGGGAAGACTCCTGTCTCATACTGAGAAAGAGGGACGATTGATGAGTTATCTTAAGTGCCTATACACAAATGCAAGAAGCCTGGGAAACAAGCAGGGAGAACTGGAAGTCCTGGCACAGTCAGGGAACTATGATGCGATTGGAATAACAGAGACTTGGTGGGATAACTCACATGACTGGAGTACTGTCATGGATGGATATAAACTGTTCAGGAAGGACAGGCAAGGCAGAAAAGGTGGGGAAGTTGCGTTGTATGTAAGAGAGGAATATGACTGCTCAGAGCTCAAGTATGAAACTGCAGAAAAACCTGAGAGTCTCTGGATGAAGTTGAGAAGTATGAGCAACAAGGGTGATGTCGTGGTCGGAGTCTGCTATAGACCACCAGACCAGGGGGATGAGGTGGACGAGGCTTTCTTCCGGCAACTAACAGAAGTTGCTAGATCGCAGGCCCTGGTTCTCATGGGAGACTTTAATCACCCTGATATTTGCTGGGAGAGCAATACAGCAGTGCACAGACAATCCAAGAAGTTTTTGGAAAGTGTAGGGGACAATTTCCTGGTGCAAGTGCTGGAGGAACCAACTAGGGGCAGAGCTTTTCTTGACCTGCTGCTGACAAACAGGGAAGAATTAGTAGGGGAAGCAAAAATGGATGGGAACCTGGGAGGCAGCGACCATGAGATGGTCGAGTTCAGGATCCTGACACAAGGAAGAAAGGAGAGCAGCAGAATTCGGACCCTGGACTTCGGAAAAGCAGACTTTGACTCCCTCAGGGAACAGATGGGCAGGATCCCCTGGGAGAATAACATGAAGGGCAAAGGGGTCCAGGAGAGCTGGCTGTATTTTAAAGAATCCTTATTGTGGTTGCAGGAACAAACCATCCCGGTGTGTAGAAAGAATAGTAAATATGGCAGGCGACCAGCTTGGCTTAACTGTGAAATCCTTGCTAACCTTATACGCAAAAAAGAAGCTTACAAGAAGTGGAAGATTGAACAAATGACCAGGGAGGAGTATAAAAATATCGCTCAGGCATGCAAGAGTGAAATCAGGCCAAATCGCACTTGGAGTTGCAGCTAGCAAGAGATGTTAAGAGTAACAAGAAGGGTTTCTTCAGGCATGTTAGCAACAAGAAGAAAGTCAAGGAAAGTGTGGGCCCCTTACTGAATGAGGGAGGCAACCTAGTGACAGAGGATGTGGAAAAAGCTAATGTACTCAATGCTTTTTTTGCCTCTGTCTTCACAAACAAGGTCAGCTCCCAGACTGCTGGACTGGGCAGCACAGTATGGGGAGGAGGTAACCAGCCCTCCGTGGAGAAAGAAGTGGTTCGGGACTATTTAGAAAAACTGGATGAGCACAAATCCATGGGGCCGGATGCGCTGCATCCGAGGGTGATAAAGGAGTTGGCGGATGTGATTGCAGAGTCATTGGCCATCATCTTTGAAAACTCATGGCGATTGGGGGAGGTCCCGGATGACTGGAAAAAGGCTAATGTAGTGCCCATCTTTAAAAAAGGGAAGGAGGAGGATCTGGGGAACTACAGGCCAGTCAGTCTCACCTCAGTCCCTGGAAAAATCATGGAGCAGGTCCTCAAGGAATCGAATATGAAACACTTAGAGGAGAGGAAAGTGATCAGGAACAGTCAGCATGGATTCACCAAGGGGAAGTAGTGCCTGACTAACCTAATTGCCTTCTATGATGAGATAACTGGGTCTGTGGATGAGGGGAAAGCAGTGGATGTGTTATTTCTTGACTTTAGCAAAGCTTTTGATACGGTCTCCCACAGTATTCTTGCCACCAAGTTAAAGAAGTATGGTCTGGATGAATGGACTGTAAGGTGGATAGAAAGCTGGCTAGATCGTTGGGCTCAACGGGTAGTGATCAATGGCTCCATGTCTAGTTGGCAGTTGGTTTCAAAGATACCAAGGGTCGGTCCTGGGGCCAGTTTTGTTTAATATCTTTATTAATGATCTGGAGGATGGTGTGGACTGCACTCTCAGCAAGTTTGCAGATGACACTAAACTGGGAGGCGTGGTAGATACGCTGGGGGGTAGGGATCGGATACAGAGGGACCTAGACAAATTAGAGGATTGGGCCAAAAAAAACCTGATGAGGTTCAACAAGGACAAGTGCAGAGTCCTGCACTTAGGATGGAAGAATCCTATGCACTGCTACAGACTAGGGACCGAATGGCTAGGTAGCAGTTCTGCAGGAAAGGACCTAGGGGTCACAGTGGACGAGAAGCTGGATATGAGTCAACAGTGTGCTCTTGTTGCCAAGAAGGCTAACGGCATTTTGGGCTGTATAAGTAGGGGCGCATTGCCAGCAGATCAAGGAATGTGATCGTTCCCCTTTATTCAACATTGGTGAGATCTCATCTGGAGTACTGTGTCCAGTTTTGGACCCCACACTACAAGAAGGATGTTTAAATATTGGAAAGAGTCCAGTGGAGGACAACAAAAATGATTAGGGGTCTGGAACACATGACTTATGAGGAGAGGCTGAGGGAACTGGGACTGTTCAGTCTCCAGAAGAGAAGAATGAGCGGGGATTTGATAGCTGCTTTCAACTACCTGAAGGGAGGTTCCAAAGAGGATGGAGCTCGGCTGTTCTCAGTGGCGGCAGATGACAGAACAAGGAGCAATGGTCTCAAGTTGCAGTGGGGGAGGTCTAGGTTGGATATTAGGAAACACTATTTCACTAGGAGGGTGGTGAAGCACTGGAATGCGTTACCTAGGGAGGTGGTGGAATCTCCTTCCTTGGAGGTTTTTAAGGCCCGGCTTGACAAAGCCCTGGCTGGGATGATTTAGTTGGGAATTGGTCCTCTTTGAGCAGGGTGTTGGACTAGATGACCTCCTGAGGTCCCTTCCAACCCTGATATTCTATGATTCTAAGATTCTAAGTGGGTTTGGGGCTCCTACATCCAGAACAGCAGGAAGCCATTCCCCCTCCCCTCCTTCCTGCAGTGTACAATTTGTTGCCAGGCACTCCCAGATATAATAACTGAATAAAGTTGCAGCCTAATTAAAGCACATCGATGGCCTCCTGTCTTTCTTCTGGCATGGACAGACAATAAGGATGAAATAACACAACAAACTAAAATATTATTAAACAAACTATGGAACTGAGGTTACAAAAAAACTACACAATAAAATTTGCTACACACCCATTTCCATATTCCTTCTCTGCTACCAGGGAGAGGGATAGCTCAGTGGTTTGAGTATTGGCCTCTTAAACCCAGGGTTGTGAGTTCAATCCTTGAGGGGGCCACTTAGGGATCTGGAGCAAAATCAGTACTTGGTCCTGCTAGTGAAGGCAGGGGGCTGGACTTGATGACCTTTCAAGGTCCCTTCAAGTTCTAGGAGATAGGATAGGATATCTCCAGTGTGTCCATCCCTCATTCTGGGTTCATGTCTTGTATTCTAGAAGCTGCTGTTGCACATTAGGCTTGGAAGGGTAGGAGGTATAGGGCTCAATTCTGATCTTATTTACACAACTGGAAGTCACCTGCAGCACCACTAAAGTTTATCTATGGTATTTATAAGACCCTTATCACTTTGGTATCTAAATTAATTGAATTACACAACCGTAAAACTGGGGCAAAGTGAGATTTACTCCAGCACTGTGCATCTTGACCATGTGGTATATTAGCTGTACAGAAGCAAAAGTAAGAGTGGCCCTCAGTATGAAGGGCCCATAGGCCCCTTTTATGGCAGGATTACAATGTAAACACTTAACTGGGACCTGCAAACTCTGACCTGCCAATCAAACTCACCAGAGTCAAGGACTCGGAGACTTTAGACCATTGGGATTGGCTGAGCACTGTGGCTGCCGAGCAAATCCCAACCCTCCAGCTCTAGCTGAGGGAGGGATACAGTGCTGTTACTGATTAGTTCATATTTTGACAGAGTAATACATTTATTAAATATAAATGAGGAAAACGCTCAACTTCTTTTTGTATTAAACATTGTATTGCAAGAGAGTTTATCATTTCACTGGAGGTGTCCAAAGGAAATATACCAGGATTATATTACTTTTCAGGCAGATTTGCTTTATGCTCCAAAAGGCATGAAAGGCTGGCATTATTCCAATATGACACATGTCTTGAATTGTTTTACTTCTTTAGAAACAATATAGTATATATAACAGCTTTGTAGGGTCTGAAATTCCTGATAATCTATCAGTGGAACACAACATTTTGTTTCTTTTGGAATCAGAAATACGCCTTGTAATTTGATATCTGGATAGGTTCTTGCTTATCAGTTTTCCCTTCCACCATCAATATTTCCCTTCACTATTCACTAGAATCCACATACTTTTCTGAAGAAATAGCAAAGACTAAAAGTCTCAGGAAATTCCAGAATAATTTTTTTTTTTATGTACAAAGGAAAGTGATTTTTAGCTGTAATAAAAATGAAAGTTGATAGGTTTGGATGAAACCCTGGAACTGTTCAAGCAGATTGTGTGATATTTCTCCCACAGCTTTGCTAGTGTACCCATATATTGAAATGAAATACTCACCCTTCGTTATCAAACCATAGCCTAAGTTATAGCTGCACCATTTTTATTAAATTCAGTGGGGGCTCCACAGATAAAATCCTGGGTCCTCCTTTGAAAATCAAATCCCTAAGCATTGCAGTGCTTTTGTGAAGTATATTGGTTTCCTCTAGGGACTAAAATGAGCCCATCAGAACTATGTGGTCTAGAGGATAATCCTATTTCTGACCTTGGCACTGGCCCGCTGAATAACCTCAAGCAAGTAATTTAATCTCTGTGCTTCATTTTCCCCATCTGTAAAATGGGGATAATGATACTAACTTCCATTGTAAAGGACTTTGAGATCTATGGGTGAAAAGTGCTACACAAGAGTTAGGCATTACATTCTGGATTTGCTGATACTAATTATTATTGATTATAATTATTTACCATACATCAAAATTCAGTATGAACATTAGATAATTATGTAATCCTCAGAATGAGACTGTGAGGTAGATAAATACTATTAATATTCCCATTTGCAGATGGGGAAACTGAGGCAGAAAAGACAGATTATTTATGCAAAACCACAGATTAAAACTCTGCCAATGGCTGGAGTTTCTGGATCCTGGACTTATGCTCAGACTATTCCTCTTCCCACGTGCTATACCTGTAATCTCCCTCTAGCATTATCACTTTGCTACTGCAAACAATATTCTAGAATGGAAGTGCTATGCCCTATTACAAATGTGAATTACCTGTACATCCCTGGTGAATGGGGCCTCTTACAAGTACATTATTTCTGTTGTATTACAGTAATAAAGGATGGCCTTACATAAGATATCTCAAATATAGCTTTCATGCCAAATGATTCTGCACTATTCATGTCAATGGGAGTTTTTACATTGACTTGAATGGGAGCAGGATCAAGCTCTAAGTGCCCTATGGTTCAGGATGGATCTTAGACTTATAATATCTTTGGTACTAGGAAGTGAAATTATTTCCTTGTTTTTCCTCTCCTGGAAGGGTGGCTTCTTTCAAACCACTCTCACTGATAACTCTCCTTAACATACATGGGTATGGTAATTAAATTAATATGATTAATCCTGTTTATGCTTAAAAACAGAGAGGATGTGTTCCATGGGGTATTTCTTTTCTTTTAAAAATGATCAATTTTCCAATATAATATCAGTATTATTAAAAGACAAAATTTGCTAAAGATAAATCATACAATTTAAATTCTTCAAATAACAAGGCCTCTAATCACTTCGAGCATTAAATGAACTATGAAAAGAGTTAAGATAGGAGCAAAAATGAATAACAGAAGGTATTTCTTTGGCCTTTTCATTACGTGGAATTACTAAAATTATGTCACCTAGAGCCACCAATTTACACCTAGCTGAAATCTGGCAGATCATATCTCTGATGTAAACCAAGTTTAAAATATTACCTCCACATCCCTGATGCAAGTTCTTAGGAACAACCCATTTACATTTCCAAACTGCACATCACCATTCTTAAAGCCCTTTGGAGTTTATCAACAGCTTTCCTTAACTGGCCACGGTGGCTGCTGTTTAGCATCAATTGGTATTCCTTCCCCAAAAGGCTGACAGTGCTACCTCTTTGTCTCTTCCAGCCTGTGCTAGCCAGGAGATGATATATCAAGATTAGGACTCATAAATGGATCTCCTGTATTACAGTGCAGAGTACTAACATTGCACAGATAGATCATTCTGGTTTCTCCATTTTTACACTGCAGGATTGAAAAAACAAACAAATACCAGTTCTGGGTCATTTTCATGTAAAATTGTCAAGCACATGTGCAATAATAGCTAAATACAATTTTTATGACATTTTAAACTGTAAGAGATAATGCCACTACTGCCATAAGACTCTTAACCTTCTCAGTAAATTACTTTCATAATTGACCTGTGGTTTTTAAACATCAGCATTAGACAACTTTTCCCTCCCTCAGAGATATATTATATACCTCACACCTATTCACTTTAATCACTTTCTGTGTATGTAAACAAATATTGACTGTTGCTGAGATCAATATCACAAAGTACTTAAGGACCACTACAGTGCTTATACTGCTAAGGCAAAATTGTGGTTATGTCTGAAAGGCTGATCAATCACAACACTGAATAAAACAGTTCTACATCAACTGTATTCATCTCTGCTTCTCAAAGACCTCAATAAAATGAGAAATAATTTCCTAACAGGCAGATAATTTTTTTAGAATGGTATTCTTAGGCTATCCAGTTTAGGACAGTAACCCACCAGTAATCAATTATATGTTGCCTTCATTCTGATTCTGGAAATTATGTAATAACAGGATTTGGATAGGAAGTAATATGACACACCCAACAGGAAGTGGGACAAAAGTTTTCTTAGTCCTGGCCCTGGCCCTTGGTAATATGCAAATCTTGGCAATCTATTGAGAATCCCTCATTAAGCGCAGATTAGTGAGGCTCTGTTGCAGCAGGCTTTCTGTAGCTTGTTTTAGATATGTTTTCTTGTGCTTAACTATTGTTTCTTTGGTATTCAGTATGCAGGATTTTTTTAAATGCACTGACTGATTTGCCTAAAAATAGATAAGGACAAGTGCAATATAGGGCCTTTAAAAACCTCAGTAATACAAGTCAAAAAGATACTATGCACAGTATCAGTACAAAAGCATCTTGCACTAGATAGGAGGCAGAGTTCTTAGAATTGCAGCTGCAATGTGTAAAAAAACAAAAAACCCTCTAGATAAGCAGCATCAAGGAATAGATTCTGTCCAAGAATCACAGTTTGCTATTCACTAAAGCTAAATAAATGATTTACCAGGTCAGTAAAACAAAAGATTTGCTCAGATCGCCTCCTTGAGTATCTAAAACCCTTATGAGGGTCTGGCAGTCCCATAAATTGATACTGCTGAACGATTGCAGTAGAGGACTGGATGGCTCCGTGGATTAGTAACAGAATACAAAAGCTTTCACTTCTAAGTGACCAAAAGCTGATACCATTGGATGGCTGTCCAACTGCCAATGCAAAATGAATTTGTGGTCTTATTCCAGTTACTAGTATGTGGGCAGAGCTGAATAAATACTGCAGAAAGATTCCATTAATATTTGTTAGAGTTATTAAACTAATTTGCTTTGATTGTATTTGTGCCTTTGTATATTTACTGTCTGTGAATATTCTAGTGCATGAATTTGCTGAGTAGGCATATTAACAAAACCAAAAAATACTGGATAATATTCACAGAAAGTAAACTCTGGATTCATAAACATCAATATTCATTTTGGAAACCTGATTCTAAGAATAGCATTAATACAATACATGAACAGAAATATACCATGTTGTATGCAGTGTTGTTGTAGCCATGTTGGTCCCAAGATATTAGAGAGACAAGATGGGTGATGTAATATCATCCATTGCACCAACTTCTGTTGGCGAGAGAGAGACACTTTTGGGCTTACACAGATCTTCCACTGATCTGGGAAACATACTCAGAGTGTCACAGCTAAATACAAAGTGGAACACATTGTTTAGCATAGGAAGTTAACATGTATTTCAAGGGTCAACTCAAGGTGAAGTGGTCTGTTAACACTCCTCCAGTCATTGGGGGAAAGCAAGTGGGCGGACTCAGCTGGGTGGGGTGTTTTAGTGGGTTATAGATTGTTGTAATAAGCCATAAATCCATGTCTCTATTCAGTCCATGATTTTTAATGTCTAGCAAAGTTATAAATTTAGGCTCCCAGGCTCATCTTTTGAAAGTGTTATGCAGGTTTCCTTTAAGGATGAATAAAGTCTGATAGGTCGGATATAGAGTGATCACTTTGTGAAAAGTGTTCACCCACAGGTGGTAGGGTGTTTTTGTTTTTTATCATTTTCGTGAGTTCATTTGAGAGCATAGTGATTGTTTGGTGTCCCCCACATAGTTGTTATTGGCACATTTGGTGCACTGGATAATCACTACGCTCTTGAATGAACTCACACAGGAAAATGATTAAAAGACAAAAACACCCTACCACCTGTTCGTGAACACTTTTCACAAAGTGATAAAATTAACATTAAACATTGGCTATGACTGATATTTTGGACTCATTCCTGCAAGTGCTCAGTGCCTCTTGCAAATCATACCCAAGATAGAGGGGTTCACTCTGCAGGAGGTGCTCAGCACATTGGAGGACTGGAAATTTTACATGGATTGTAGGTACTCAGATAGAATTGCCTTTTCTATTTAATGGGATGGTAAAATCAATGAGTTACATCATCTAATTGATATAAAAAGTATTTTATTTTAATTTTGTATTAAGAATGTTATAGCATATGCAGAAAATTGATATTTGCTACATAATGATTTACAAAACAAATATTAAACCAGTTAAAGATTCTCACAGAACGCACAAAATTTTAAGTGTTCATATGTGAAAGAAATGTTATGCAGAATTACTTTAACATCCTTCAATAACCAGTAATAAACTAATGTCCCAATATTGCAAAGAGATCATGCAGACAGATCCATATGCATGCAGCCCCAATTACTTCAACAGGAAAGAGAGAAAATAATATTCTGGTGAAATGGTGTATGTCTAAATCCAATACACAATCAAGTGAACTGGACCTAGTGCAAACATGAAAAGTTTTTCTTCTAAATGGATGGGACATTCTAACCATTAAGGAAACACAGAACACTGTTGCCAATCATATATTGGATATTTGCAGAAAGTTGACTTTCTGCTAATTCAAACAAAATTCAAAGCATGTTACACAGTATTTTAGATTATTATGAAATAATTCATTTAACATTTAAATTTTTTTTTATCCAACAGCTACCCTTTTTTTGTTATTGACAGAAATATGTTTGCAATCAATCGCAGGTGCTGAATTTATCTGAAATAACATATATGTATTATTTGAAAATATTTCAGCACTGGGACTGTGCTGTCATGCAGCTATCTATGTAACCGCAAATGAAACATTCCTTTGCCATTTATAAACGTAGGTCCACATTTTTCACATTAGGTGCCTAAAGTTGGGTACCTACATGCATCTTAAGGCATTTAACCAGTTGACCCGCTTTTCAGAAGTGCTGTATATCTGTACCGCACTGTTGCTGAAAATCAGACCACTTATTTAGGTGCTTAAACATGCATTTCAGTGCCTAAATCCAGATATCCAAGACTGCATATTTTTACTTTAAAGTGTATGAAAAGTTGAACAATTAAATAATGGGAAGACAGAAGTCGATCTTGCTCTCTTTCTCACACAAGTAGTTCCACTGACTTCACTGGGACTCCTCACAAGAGTAAGGAAAGCAGGATGGGGTGCACAGATCATAACTGGCCTATATACATATGAATCCAGGTCTGCCCACTGTCCAACATTCTGCAAAAATTAACTAATTTCAGAGCTCTAACTTCCATAACCCACTCCCTGGAAAATGATAATCCTTGGATTTATCAGTATACTGATACAGCAAATGTGTAGTGAAACAGCTATTTAATATTGCCAGCACTGTATTTAGCGCTGTACAGTTACACTGGCTCTGACTGCTGGAGTGGCTGCAGCTCGTTCTCTTTCTTTAGCAATTTCCATCTCTATTTTGGCCTTGATTTTGTCCCAATCAACTTCCAACTGTAAGAACAGGAAAGACAGTAGGTAAGTGTTAAGATTATATTAAATACATATTAATGAACAACAGTATGAAGGTACAAGTCACAAAGTGATCTGCTCTGTTGTTATACAGGTCTCCTCTTGATGCAAATATATAACTACTATTAATGCTAATGCAAGTTACATGTGTGTATCAGTTGATGGCTCTCTTCTATATTCAATATCTAATGAACAGTATGCTATTGGAGGTTCCTGCCTTTGAAATGAAACAAACCTGATACTTTTCAACAAATATTAAAAACTCATAGATGGTGAGAAAATATTCAACAATGGAAAATAAACTTAGATGAGCCTACTAGGCGTCTTTCAGCTTAAAAATCAATGAAATCTATTCGTCAAATAAATCAGAATGCAGCTACGTGCTCATGGTACATTGAGTAACTTCTCGCTACTACACCAAAGTCCACCAAACAAATTGATGGCATCTATATTAGTCACCTGATAGAACAGAAATAACATTGTCGATACTTGAATTCTGCTTTGATGATAAATGTTTCAGGTTTTGTATTGGCATTTCTTTAGTGGCTGAAAAACATCATCCTGTGGCAGTTTCCTAGTTCAGTTAAACTATGAATACTGGAATACTGAACAGAGGAACAAGTTTCAAGTTGGCTCTTGGATGGATAAGCCATTTCTTATCCTCCATCAAAGCTGGCACTGTTCACATTTGCCTGTAATGCAGCTCAACTGATTTTGCCTGAACTGTCAGAACTAGCATCCTATTCTGTTCTCTTGGTTTTTCAAGCACTTGAATGAATTTGAGGACTGTCTTTCTATTTTGTTTTGTCTCCTCCTATGAACTGTCCATTTTTAATTACTCTTTTTATATATTTATGCCCATCTGTAATAAGGACATCAATTCCCTATTTCAGACTGAGCTACAGCATCTTGATCTACATTAATGAATATCTGAACTCACCTACATTATTGACTGTGTGCATTTTAAGAAACATTTCATAGGAGGCTCTGCAGCAGAGTGCGGAGCCAGTGCATGAGGTTGGGGCAGCATGCGGAGCCCTGTGACCCCCTGCTTCCGGGGCGCAGTGCAGTGTCGAAACAGATAGGCATTAGCCTGCCTTACCTAGACAGCACCGCCGATGGGACTTTTAACGTTCCGGTCAGCGGTGCTGATCAGAGCGACCCAGATAATTTATGAGTACATTGAACAGCACTCGTCCCAGTATGGATCCCTGGGAGACACCACTATTTATCTCTCTCCACTGTGAAAACTGACCATTTATTCCTACCCTTTGTTTCTGATCTTTTAACCAGTTACTGATCCATGAGAGGACCTTCTCTCTTATCCCATGACTGCTTACTTTGCTTAAGAGCCTTTGGTGAGGGACCTTGTTAAAGTCCAAGTATGCTATATCTGCTGAGTCACCCTTGTCCACATGTGACAGAATGCAGGGAGTGAACAGGTGAGCCTGCACTCTGATCACTTATATGCCCATTAATTCTCCAGAGGAAGCTGATTGGGGTAATTATCTAATCAGACTAAAAAGAATGGCTCAGGTATGAGAATCTCCCTCACATCCTTTGCAGTGTAGACTGATGCAAAGAATTCATTTAACTTTTCTGCAATGGCCTTGTCTTCCTTGAGTGCTCCTTTAGCACCTCGAACTGTGTGGCAGGCTTCCTGCTTCTGATATACTTAAAATTGTTTTTGCTGTTAGTTTTTGTGTCTTTCGCTAGTTGCTCTTCAACTTCTTTTTTGACCTGCCTAATTATACCGCTACACTTGACTTGCTATGGTTTATGTTCCTTTCTATTTTTCTCAGTAGGATTTGACTTCCAATTTTTAAAGAATGTCTTTTTGTCTTTAAACGCCTCTCTCATTTTTGCTGTTGTTGAGCCACTGTGTTATTTTTTTGGTCCTCTTACTGCTTCTTTTAAAATCTGGGGTATACATAGATTTTGAGCCTATATTATGGTGCTTTAAAAACATTTCCATGCAGCTTGCAGGCATTTCAGTCTTGTGACTATTCCTGTTAATTTCCGTTTGACTGGCCTCGTCATTTTTGTGTAGTTCCCATTTTTGTGTAGTTCCCTTTTTGAAGTTAAATGCTGTGCTGGTTTTCTTTGCTATCTTCCCTCCTAAAAAGATGTTAAATTTAATTACATTACGGTCACTATTACCAAGCAGTTCAGCTATATTCCCTTCTTGGACCAGATCCTGTAAGCCACTTACAAATCATGGAATTCTTCTGTGTCCCCGCTCAGTTGGTCCACAAGGCTATGTTCTTTTCCTGTGAGGTATAGAGCTACAGTGCAGATCTTGTGTTGAATGCACCATTTCCATAAAGCTGCTGCTTCCCTGCACAATTGTATGGAGTGAGCCCCTTCTTGCTTTTTTCTATAATACATTGTTTTGTCTTTGATGACTCAAACTACTTGGAGATGAAGATGAACTAGTTACGATTTCAGAGCTCAACTTATTGGTCTCAGCTTTAGCAAGTTATGTGCAGTTTCTATTCCTGGAAATTCTAATGGTCAGACTCTCAACTTGTCGAAATATGCTTCCCAACCCATGTTTCAAGTGACTGTTGTGACTGTTGGGCTTGGAGAGTTGAAAACAACTCTGTTCATAACATTGAGACGGAATCCACCATAACAGAGACAAAAGTATGTTCCTTGCTGTGGTCAGTGTCAAAAACATCATCTAAGTCTGGTTTGTAATTCTTTTCCAACCAGTGTTGGAGAGATCTCATTCTGAGTCAGGCATAAGAGGTTAAATACATAGTTGTGGTTATTAGGCCCAATAGCATGAGAGAGAATATGCTTCTTTGACATGGAAACTGGTTATAGTTGATGGAATCTTTCTTCTGGCAGAAAGGCTTCTGTCTTTCTGAGTGTCCAAAACTGCCCCTTTGAAGAAGAACTTTTGTGTGGGTAGTGAGATCAACTTCTCCCAGTTTGCAACAAGTTGTCTTTTATAGAGGAGGGTCACTGGTTAATTTTCTCTGATCCTCCAGGAGGGATTTTGCAAATATTGCCATCTTATCTCAAAGATGTTATTGGTAGCAGGTCATTACAGCCTGGTAGTGCGACACTCTTATGCCCAAAGATGCAAATTAAATTACTTTTCTACCCAGAATTTCCATTTTTTTGCCTATTTTATCAGAAAGCATGGAATGTATCTGGCTATCCTTATACCTTTGTACTGCAGCTTCTACCACAAACAAGTTGGAGCCAGATGGATGTGAAAAAATTAAAATCGATTATGTATAATTTAACTGCCTTTTTTGACATTTGCCTGAACAGAAGCAGACGTGGCCCATATTGCTTTTGTTGGCTGTTAGAAACCATTCAAAACTGGGCATATAATTCTATTTTTGTATGGAGAACCAAGAATCCCGAAGTTTGGATGAGAAATTTTCTCAACTGTCACAGATGGACTTTTCAAAGTAGCTGCCATTCTGTCAACTAATTCATAAAATAATCCTCTGACAGGGAAGATGCAGGTGTAACCTCCACATCCTCATCCAAAGAGCTATGGTCCTCCAGCTCAGCATCCATTTGTTGGTATCTTCAGGCAATAAAGGCTGCTCTTCTTCTAAAAGGACCTCTGCTACAATGGTAGGAGATTTCTCTCTCTCTCTTTATGAAACATAAAAGCATCTGAGAGCTTCATATCTGATGACTGAAATCTTCCTGGAACTCTTGGAGGAGAAATTTTTGTGCTATAGCAGGTGTGATCCAGTTCCTGGAAATACCTGGGAGAGGGCCAATAGGTCCATCTAGCCCATAGAGATACTGTTAATCCACTCAGCAATCCATGCCCAGCTCCTACTATCTGACACAGTAGGTATCCTCTCCAAATGTTTCCTTAGCAGCATGCTTTTCCTTATGACATGTCACGTAAGGTAACTGACTCAGTTGTTCAGATTACACATCTGACTGCAGATCCAAACTCAATAGTATAGAAGAGATCAGTGATCTTAGGTGCAGTATAAAAAAGGACAATAGCATCTTTTCAGGAGAGCCTGAGAGAGTCTTAGAAGGTGGGAGGGGCAGTCATACATATCTCTTCCATCTTTCTTTTCTCTGGAGGAGAAGGAACAATATTGGGGAATCTGAAGAAATCCTGTTTGCCTCCTGAGTCATTATTGCTCTCTTCCAGATCCGACATAATTTGAGGTTACAGATCTGCCTGGTTGATCTGAGCTACTGCTGTCATGGTAAGTTGCCGAGCGGGCTTGAAAATAGAGAAGCAGATCTGGTGTATCCATAATAACAGCTGTCTGATTTGTTAGATGATCAGGATCTTTTGTTCTTGATTTTGGAGCTGCCATTTTAGGATCTGTAGAAGACTGACCTGGAACATCCTTCAAGTGCATGTTGGCTCTCCTAATACAGGCCTTTCTGAGCACCGAAGTTCCCAAATCCGAGGGGGGGGGGGTGGAGGGTTTCACTTCCCTGGACTGGCTTTGAGGCTGTCACTGATGGGGTTCTTTCTCTACCTTTTTGTTTCAGATCTGATGGTTTATGATCCTTTTTAGGTACCAGAGGTTTCTTGGAGTTTGGAACTGAAGACAGTACTTTCTGCAGAGGTCTCTGCTGCCTAGTCTCTCCAGAAGTATCAGGGGCCAAATCTGGTCTATGTTCACTCACGGATCCAAGAAATGTTCTGGATTCAGAGAGCTTGGCTGCCAAAGCCTCCTGCAGTGGTAGCCCTTATAGTCTGTTCTGCCTCTCTTTCGGCATCTTTGGAGTGAAAGTACTGCAGATTGAGCATCTTGAAGAAGAACGATCCTTCCCAAGGCAGGCTGGGCATCTTATGTGAGCATCTGATGCCAGAAAGACTGCAGGGCAAGAGGCCCACTTTTTACAATCAAGGTTCTTGATCTTTGGATCTGCCACTAGATTTTAATAGTGGAATCGAAGTTGTACAAACTACTCAAAAATTTGGTTTGTTTGTTTATTAAAGAAATAAAACCTAACCATTGAAATGCTAAAAGCTAACTATTTACACCAGAAAACTAGATAAATCTATGCTAAAAGTGTAGTAGGCACTATCAAAGCAAAAAATCTGGGCCAAAAACTCAGATGGAGTTCCTGATCTGTCAGCTGCAGCAGCTGGAAGCAATTGAGGTTGTTGGAATGCCATGCCCCCTTCTATAGCCTGGGTCTCCGATCATTCAGGACTATCCAGGGGAGGATCAGAAGGGGGCGTAACAGCACACCACCAGGCACTGCTATCTAAAGGTTCCACTGTCCGAATTGCATTGTCAATGCTTCCCATGCAGTGGGATTATGTAGAGGAACTTGATAAATAACCTTTTATCTTGTTGGGGAACAATTAAATACAAAAAAATATCCTGAATTAAATTAAAATAAAAAGCACCTTGAAAATGCAATGAGCAAAATTACTGACATGGCCTTTTAATGATTTACAAACAAGATGCTGGAGAGTAGAAAGTCCCCTGAAAACCCATATTTGGAGAAGATAAAAAAAAATATTGACATTAAATGCCATCATAATGTCCCTGTTCAAATAAAATCTAAAGGTTATGATAATATGGGTTTTCTATTTTAATAGTTTATAACTATGAATATTGAATAAGTTTGGATGAGGTAATACTTGTGCCAAGATCTTGGCTTAACTTTTGCCTGGCAGGGGTGGTGTTTTGCCCATTTTTCACATACATAAGACTCGCTTAGATAATGCTTACTGCTGATAGGACAAAGGTGATGTTTTGTTATTATGCTGGAAGATTTAGATAAAAGGAAAGTTAATTAGTATAATACAGAACTGTAATGCCAAAAGTTTCTTTACTGGGGAAAAAATGAGGTGACATGAAAGCATAATGACATGAAAATAGTGTAAACAGCAACATCTATATAAAACAATGTTTACTAACCTTTCCATAACTGTTGTTCTTCAAGATGTATTGCACATGTCCATTCCCATATAGGTGTGTGCACACCCCGAGCACAGTTGCCAGAAATTTCCCCCCTAGGGGTATCCTTCGGGTTGACTCTAGCATCCTCTGGTGCTGCGTTTATATGGTGCTGGTATAAAAGACCCTGCCGACCCCATTCCCCTTCAGTTTTTTCTTGCTGACCGCCTCCGAAGAGAGGATGGAGGGCGGGTCTTGGAATGGACATGTGCAACACATCTTAAAGAAAAACAGTTATGGAAAGGTTAGTAACTGTTTTTTCTTCGTTGAGTGCATGTCCATTCCCAAATAGGTGACTCACAAGCAGTTGTATAGGAGATGGGTTCAGAATTCAAGAACAAGCTGACTGCAAAACTGCTCGGCCAAAGCCAGCATTCTCTCTAGCCTGTTGAACAATGGCATACTGCATCATGAATGTGTGAATGGACGACCAGGTTGCTGCCTTGCAGATCTCCTGAATCAGAACTTGCACTATGAAAGCCACGGAGGAAGCTTGGCATCCTGTAGAGTGAACTGTAAGGATAACAAGTGGTGGGATGTTTGAGAACTCATGAAATGCATTAAGTGAGTCTCTGTGCAAAGATGGCGAGACCTTTCATTCTTTCTGCTATCACTATGAATAGTTGCAAAGATCTGCGGAACGGCTTGGTCCATGAATGTTGAAAGCTAAGGCCCTCCAGTCATCCTGTGAGTGGAGATGCTTTTCTTCTCTGTTCACATGCAGCTTAGGGTAAAATACCAGTAAAAAGATTTCTTGACTGCACTGGAACTGTGAGACGACTTTAGGAAGAAATGATAGTGTGTATCTTGTCCTTAAAAAAGATCATTTATGGGGGCTCTGATGTGATGACCTGGATCTCTGAGACTCTTCTGGCCGAAGTGATGGCTGCCAGAAAGGCCACTTTCCAAGAAAGGTGTAACAATGAGCATGATGCTAACGGTTCAAATGGGGGCCCTATGAGTTTTGATAGGACAAGGTGTGTGTGTGGAATCTCTGACCTGAGAATACACCCTTTAAGAAATCGTATGACCTTCTGATAGGAGAGGACTGACTGGCTGTCCACCTTGGGATGGAAGGCAGAAATGGCCAGTAGGTGGACCTTGACTGATGCTCCAGGTTGTTTCAGGTGCTCCAAGATAAGCTGTAGAGATGATTGTAAAGACAGGACTGGTCATTTGGCGCACCACATGGAAAATCGCTTCCATTTTGTAAGGTAGATGGCTCAGGTCGAGGGCTTCCTACTGCTCAGTAGGACCTCATGGACCTGCTCCGAGCATGCCTGCTCCTCCAGGTTCAGCCATGGAGCTTCCAATCCGTCAGATGGAGAGAGCCAAGATTTGGATTTAGCAACTGGCTGTGGTCCTGGGAGATCAAGTCTGGGTGTAGTGGAAGCCGAATTGGTGCCTGCATGGGCATGCCGAGGAGAATGGTGAACCAGTGCTGTCTGGGCCATGCCGGGGCTATGAGAATGACTCGCGCTTGGTCTTGCTTGATATTAACACCAGAACCCTGTTGTGATGGGTTGGATCACAGAAACCCCCTTGGGAGCTGCCACCTGATGTGCAAAAGACTACCTCTGCTCCTGTTTTCCCTGCCAACTCAGGACTCCAGCACCGTGTCTTGCTGAGCCAGACACTCCCGTCTGGCTCCAGACACAGACCCAGGGTCTGAATCACTTGTTCCAAAGCTGCAAGTTTACCTGAAAACAGCTCACAGAAGTGTGCTTGTCTCTATCATGCAGATGCCCAACTCCCAATGGGGTCTAAACCCAAATAAATCCGTTTTACCCTGCATAAAGCTTATGCAGGGCAAACTCATAAATTGTTCGCCCTCTATAACACTGATACAGAGATATGCACAGTTGTTTGCTCCCCCGGGTATTAATACATACTCTGAGTAAATTACTAAATAAAAAGTGATTTTATTAAATACAGACAGTAGGATTTAAGTGGTTCAAAGTAGTAACAGACAGAACAAAGTAAGTCACCAAGCAAAATAAAATAAAATGCGCAAATCTAAGTTTAATCAAACTAAATACAGATGATTTCCTCACCAGTTCGAGAGCACTCCCTTTTACAGGCTAATCTCCTTTTAGCCTGGGTCCAGCAATCACTCACACCCCCTGTAGTTACTGTCCTTTGTTTCAGTCTCCTTCAAGTATCCTGGTAGGGGTGGAGAGGCTCCTTCTTTAGCCAGCTGAAGACAAAATGGAGGGGTCTTCCACGGTTTAAATAGACTCTTGTGGGTGGGGACCCCCCTCCTCCCTCCTATGCAAAGTCCAGCTCCAAGATGAAGTTTTGGAGTCACCTGGGCAAGTCACATGCCCCTGCATGACTCAGTCTTTGCAGGCCCACGCCATTGTCCACATGGTATCTTGCATGTTTCCAGGAAGACTTCTTATGTGGATTGGAGCATTCCAAAATGCATTGTTCTCCAAGTGTTTCCTGATCAGGTACTTAACCTGGTGAATTCCTTCCTAAAGAATCTGACCAAATGCCTCCCAAAGCTTACTTAGAAACCAAGCAAGCATACAGCCCATATTCTTAACCTCAAGTAGAAAATGATATATATATGTATAAATAGGATGAATAGATATAGTAGACCATAATCTTTACTGAGATATGTTACCTGGCACAGGCAGCACAAAACATATTCCAGTTATGTCATACATACATTTATAAGCACCCCCTCCCCATAAAGCCTTATGGGGTACACTGTCACATCTGTGAATCAACGGACTAGAAGGAAAGGTGTAGAACAGGTGACTCATCCATGGCAACAGGAATGCATTTGTAAGGGAGCCCAGGCTGTGGCCACAGGGAGCAGAATTGATGACATTTCCTATTGATGCGCGAGGCGAACAGGTTTATAAGGGGAGACCTCCACTGTTGGAAGATGTCTCTCATGATGTCCGGTTGTAGAGACTACTTGTGGTGAAGGAGAAAAAACGGCTAAGACAATCTGCTAGCTGGTTCTGGGTCCCCTGGAAGTATGATGCTACTAGAGTGTCTTGAGAGAGTGCCCTGAGGAAGCGGAAACTCTCAAGGGTTCCAAAAGGGCCATTGTATCATCAGTGGATCCCATGGACCTGTGGCCATGTGCCTGGTGGGACCGCGGAAGACAGAGACATGGTATGATATGGACGCCCGGAGAGCAATGATGTCGGTTATGTAGAAGAGGGAAATATGACCCAACCTCCAAGTCCAACGAAGACTCCGAGCTGTGGTGTGGAGACCAGGGCGGAGCCATGTCGCTCGGTGCCAGAGACGGTAGATGAGGCAATCTTGTGGCTGATAATGGGGGCTTCCCCATAGACAACGGTCACAGCACCAGGTGAGGTTCAGGGGTTGCTTCCTGCCACTTGGTGGCACCGGTGGTGCCGAGTCTTGACCCACCGTAGGCTGAGAAGGTCCCTGGCCACTGCGAATGCCTCGGGAGTTGATGGCACCATGAACTGGTCGTCTACTCTGAGGTTGTTCCTTTGTAGGTGTCCGAGGAGCTTGCTGTGGCACTGGAATTGCTGGCACCTGATGTGGTGCTGGGAGAGATGAGTGGTGTGGTGTGGATCTCACTCTCTCCCTGTCTCCCTTACATTTCAGCACTGGAGACCTGGTGTCCTCTTGGTGCTTCTTCTTAGGCACCTGAGAGGGTGATCAGTGCTGAGAGTCCCGGGTAGATGGAGGAGTGCTCCGCACCAAAGCTGAGGTGCTTGGTGCTGAGTCTGAGAGAGGCTCCGAAGCTGTTCTTAAGACTGCCTCCCATTGGGAGGACCTTCAGTTGGGCCTCTTGGTCCTTATTGGTCCAGGGCCTGAAGTCTCTGCAGATTTGGCAATGGTCTTACCTATAAGCTTCCCCCAGGCACCTGCAACAGCTCGAGTGGGAGTCGCTCAGAGACATAGGCTTACTGCAGGCAGTGCAGGGCTTGAAACCCGGCGACTGAGGCATGCCCTGGCACTGGGAAGGCAGACAACCCCACAAATTAAGTGTGGAGGCATCCGAGCTATATAAAACCTAAAACTACTAAAAACTACTCTAAGTACTAACTATAATAACTATTTACACAACTGGTATCAACACTACGAAAGAATTGCCTAAGCAATGAAGGATTCCAACCAACCGTCATGGGCGGTAAGAAGGAACTGAAAGGGAACAGGGTCGGCAGGGTCCTTTATACTGGAGCCATGTGCATGTGGCACCCGAGAGTGCAAGAGCCGACCCGACGGACACTGCTAGGGGAAAAATTTCCGGCAACTATGCTTGGAGCACTCACCCACCTGTATGGGAATGGACATGTGCAAGCACTTGAAGAACTGAAGCTTGCATATGCATATTGTACAGACTGTTTGACAAATTTTAGTGCTGATTGGAGAAAAGCTAATAAATCTGTAATGTGGAAATGTACAGGAATCAAAAGTGAAAAAAGACTCGAATTGAAGAAATACTGGACCAGAAACTGAAGGACTGAGACTGAAAGACAAGGGATCAGAGGCTGAGATGACCATCATGAAGTAGAGAAGAGCTTCTCGGTACCCTGCAACTCAATAACTTGGGCCCCTACGTGTTCCATCTTATTTGTTTATTGTGAGGCATAAATATATGTTCATACACTATTGATGACAAATAATTCTGTCTGAAAAGTTATAAATAAAGGCAAAAATTGATTTAGCCCAAATTGTGTGGATTTGTGACTTGGTTTCCCATTTTACACTTCCAGCAAGGTTTTGGTCATAATAGTTCCTCTTCCTGGCCTTAAAAAACTATCAAATACTACACAAATAATCAACTCAAATTGATATTTTTGTTCTGAACTAAAATTAGAATTATAGGTATTCTGTGAAACGGTATGCCTATGAAATATAGATAGATAGATAGATAGATATAATAATAGTTCATGATTGGCTCTTAATTTTTCTTCTGGATAACCTCACTGACTGTTATTATTAATATTCATACAATGTGTTACTGAAGACATTAAAAGGTACATTTTCAACCCAACTCCCTGTTTATGTACAAAATGTGTGCCCCAAAATAAAAGCCCCTGCATGTTTTCAGGATGCAAAATTTATGCAGACTTATTTTATGCCCCCAAATACATTGCATTCACAAATGTTACTAGTTCCATATCAAGCTTTTAATTTGTGCTTGCAGTCAGATAAACAGTGTGTAACAACCAAGATTTACATCCACAGCTGAACTGATGCAAAAATGTGGGAGCAATATTTTTTGCACAAATTGTGACCACAAAATGAAGGCTGACCTTTTGAAAATGTAGGGCTAAGTTTCCATAGAATACTTACACCTTCTGCATACTGCAAAAATCGCTTATTGGTTTCTTTTTTACCAAAGTCCTCCAGGAACTTTTGTCGATAACCCAAAACTGTGTCAACATGTGTCTTGTGCTTCACTGCTAGTTCCAGTGCCCTGGAATAAAAGAAAAATGAGCTTGTCATGCTGAAAAAAAATACTAACACAATTACAATTACTTTGGCTTTACAAAAAGAGATCTGTACAGTGATTGTGCTGGAGGTTGATCTTCCTGATGCAAGGTGCCAAGCAATTTAGCATTAGTGTTAACCATAAGAGGGTGAGAGTAACCAATATTTCCTGATAACATACATCACAAAGTGGATAGTGTATGATATATAATTAACATTTTTCTGTTGACAACCTAATCACATTATAGAAATGTGACAACAGGATTTTTTTTAAGTAATTGAAAAAATACACCCTCTCTTACTTTTGAGTATATTACTGTCAGTAAGAAAGGGTAAAAAAATTAACTTTTAGTGAAATTATTATAGCTATGAATTAAAAAAAAATGTCTTGGCTCTTGGAGAGCATATACTTGAACACATATAGCACATGCAAATGACCACTTTTAGAACACCCTAAAAACAGGAAGCTAAGCAGCCATTGCATTATTATGATACGTCTATTTGTTTATATTTGTTTTCTTTGGAGTGATATAAAATTAAATTTAAATATCTTAGAATGTTTTATTAATTGTTTTCCAGATAAGACATTCTTGGCAACATCAGCAAAACACAGATCGATATATGTGCTTGCCAGAAAAAATAAAGTTTCTAAATTAATTTACATGTAATCCTTAGCATTAATGAAGCCCATTAGGCAACATACTTTAATTGTTTGAGTTTTCCCCATAAAGAATATTTCCAAAAGAAAACTTAATTCAGATTGAAAGGTGGTTTGCTAATTTCTCATTTTACCTTCATTTAGACACTTAATTGACTAATCTATTAACCATAGTTGCCTGGACCCTGAGAAACTCAGAATGCACAATACTAAACTGAAATTAAAGTTGATATCAAATAAGGCTTTGTGTTAGGAACCAAATTAAGCAGTTCATAGTATCTGAACTTTCATCCCTGTTAAAAATAACAGTGTTAAATGATGATATAGAAAGAGAATTACAGGAAATATACTAATGCTGCATTTACATATTATTTTAATAGATAGATGCACCCAACTATATTAATTACTTTAAGCAGCCAGAACCAATAATGCATATTTGAAGCAATATTTAGACCATGAGTCCTTTATGAGTTAAAATGCTACCTAAATCTAAAGCTGTAAGGAAGGCAAATTTTCCCCATTACATTTAGGAACTACTACTTCCACTTTATTTGAGTGTAGACAAACTTTATTTATCTCTAACTTTCAAATGATTATTTGGATGCTGAACAGACGTGGCATGAGAATCTGAACTTGGAGCTGAGTAAGCATTTTTTCTAAATTTGTTATAGTGGAAAAGTCGGCATACAGAGAGGTCCAATTTTCTCTCTACAGGGACATGAAGTGCCACATTTTTAAAGGGACCTCTAATTTTGTACCCACAATCAGCCATGGTGAAGGGAGATTGAGGGCTTCTGCCCAATTAATAGTAAAGGGGCCTAAACATATTGTTGTCATGGTCGGGGAAAATGGTTTCCATGCTAGTGGGGGAGTTCTACCTAACCTATTCCCAAAATCCTGTTGTGGGAAGAGAGACATTTTTTGAGCACCATCCTTTTGCTTACTCTGTATATCATCATGATATATGATTTAATTCAACGTTTCTCAGGGTCCAGGCAACTATGGTTAATAGATTAGTCAATTAAGTGTCTAATTCTCTGAACATTTAAAACTTAATCTTAGTAAGATTATTAATGGTAGCAGCTATGGTATGTTGAGAGAACTATTACCTATCCCAATTATAAAGGTTAATGTTGACTTGAATAGCTTGATAAATAAGGCCTGCTTGAAGAAGAAGCATTTCAGCATCTTGTATATTTCCACTGAACAGCAGTATATGAGCCATTCTTGATTCTTTTGATGGAAGTTCCTTGATAGAATTGATGTATTGAACTTTGTCAATCTGTTAAAACAAAGTGTGATGGTTTAACTGGAGAAATACACTAATAAAATTAGCACTGCAATCATTTAGTTAAAAAATAGTTAAATCTCATCTACTTACATCACCGATTGATGCATAGGCTATTTCTGCTGTTGTCATGTCCTTATTAGCAACTGCCATAGCAGCTAAGCATGCCCACATGGTTTGATCCTAAAAATAAGACAAAATAAAAATGCTAAAACATCTTTAATTTTATATGATATGAAAACGCACTTTTTCTCAGCCAGAGTGCAGGGATGCTGTTCAGCTACTGAAAATGATGTACTGATACACAACTGTATAATTTATCTCAGTTGTGCAGATCCCTATAGTCTAGTTGTGTGTGCATGTGTGTGTGTCTTAATATCATAATCATTGTATGGTTACTTCTCAATAATTATGCAGTATGAAAATTCCTGTACTGTGATCTGCTAACAATGACTTTGAGCCAGAGTTCAGAGATATGCCTAATCTTTGTACTATTATTTCTCAATAACAGTGAATATATAAATTTATCAATCCCGGCTACTCTGATCCTGTATGTAAATGAAGGAGAAAGAAGAAAATACCGGATAGCAAAACAAATAGACGAACAAATCAATGAAAAGAAAATAGTTTTAAAGAGTTCTCTTTTCTATTTATTCCTATTGTATTTTAGTGGATTTCCAGAAAAGGCTGCTAATTTTTTTAAAACTATTTGTAATTATGAGAATTTTATAACACTTCGGTTTTCCTTTATTTCAATTTCATGACTGTAATTTTATTAAAGAGTCAACAGAAATATAATCAGGAAAAAAGTTGAAGAAAATCCTAACATTCTGGCTCATTTTGATCTTTCCTCTTCTCTCTCCTTTCACTTCATGCTTAGAGCCTGATCACACTAGTAATATAAAAAGATATGTATTTAAAACATATTAGTTAACATGTGTTAACACATTTTAACAAACTAGTTTAGACATGGCAAATATAATTTTAAATACATTAGCTAGTCCAGGTAAAGCCTAGGAGGAAATTGAGTTTTTAACATGTTAATCAAAACATGTTCTCTAATACCTTTTAAAATACACCTTTTATACGAGTGTAGACAGGCCCTTAGAAGCAGTATGAGAGTGAAACCTGATTAAAACGCAGTATGCACACACATTAGTTATTGTCCAAACTTAATGCTCAGCCCTTTTGTACAAATACTTCTGCATGTAACTTTACAAACCTGAATAGTCCCACTGAGGTCAGTAAAGTGTGTAAAGTTATTCTAAAAGTTTGCATGATCAGGGCCTAACATCCTTCCTACACTTGTCCTTTATTACCTTAAAAAACAAACATAAACCTTGGCCTAAGAAAAGGGAATTCCCCTCGAATAGTAGGTCCTGGATAGTTTGCTGGACCTCGTGAAGTAGTCCAGAGGACTGAAGCCAAGAGCTCTGCCTCATGACTACTGCTGTGTCCATGGCTTGGGCAGCTGTAGCCGCTGCATCTAAGACTACCTGGAAGGATGCTTTGGCCATTGCCTTACCCTCCTCTACAAGGGCCATGAATTCAGTTCTGGACCCTGACGGTAGGAGTTCCTTAAATTTCATCATGGCTGACCAGGAATTAAAATCATAGTGACCTAGGAGTACCTGATGGTTTGATATTCTCATCTGGAGGCCCCTTGTAGAGTACACCTTCCTGCCTAATAAATCCAGTTTCCTGGCCTCTTTTGCCTTGGGTGATGACTCTTTTTGCCTGTCTCTCTCACTTGCAAGCAGCCACAATGACTAGGATCTGGTGGGGGATGGGTGTAGAGATACTCATACCCCTTGGGGGGTACAAAGTATTTACTTTCCACCTGCTTTGCTGTGGGCTGGAAGGATGCAGAGATTTGCCACAGAACTCTTATGGGCTGCAAGAGGGCCTCATTGAAGGGCAGGGCCACTCGTGCCAGCCCCGAGGGTGGTAGAATGTCCACCAGGGCAGGAACTGATTCTGTGATCTCTTCAACCTGCACGCCCAGGTTTTAAGCCACACAACACAAAAGCTCTTGGTGAGCCTTATAGTCATCTTGCATGGGTGCGATGGCCATTCCTGCCACTGCCTCATCTGGGGAGGAAGATGATGAGGCTTTCACTGGCACTGCACCTTGTATGTCTTCTGTTGCTGGTGGGTCTCCTGAGGGGATATCCTGCACATCGGTGATCTCAGCTCCTGGGATCAAACCCCTTTCCGAGGAGGAAGGTGGGGGGGCTCTCACCTCTGACGGCACCGAGTGGGAACCTTGGAATGGTTGGACCGCCCACAGGTTCCACATCAGCCACTGGAGTGGTATTTGCCATTGAGCTGGTGGCTATGCTGATGGAACTAGCCCTTATGCTACAGCTGCAGAATGCCTATGGTCAGCTCGGTGCCTTGTCCTCCGGGAGGTGTATGAGTCAGCCTCTGAACCAGAGCCAGAGGACCCACTCCTGGGTACCATGGCAGCGCGGTGCTCATTGGTGCCGCAGTGGTGAATGGTGCTGCTGTGGCGAGTGGTCCAGTGGCGTCAAGTTCTGCCATGAGGATGCCACACCCTTATTGCTGACTTGCTCAGAACTGGCACTTGCCTCCGTGCTGAGAGGTCATGTGATGCCAGAGCTGTCCCTAAGAGTCGATGACTTGGGGGAGATGGCAGCACTGGAAGGGCATGGAGACTCCTCACTGCCTCACATGGCTCTGGTGAATGTATCCCCTCTGTGGCTTTACCTAGGTAGGTAGTCCATGGGAAACTGGCTCAACAGACCTCATCCCGGGGCCAGAGTCACTGGTGCTGAGTGTTCTATGGATGTCCGAGAGTGGCCCGGCATCAGTCTCATTCTCTCTGTGGCCTTTGTCTTTGCGGAGAGGGCCCCCGGTCTGACTTCGGTTTCTTTTTCAGCACCAGTGATGGGGAGTGGTGCCGCGTGGCTGGTGCTGACTTCTTGCTAGCCGGAAGGTGTAGTGTCTTTCATCGGTGTCGCGGATCTTGAATCATGCTGTGCCTCTCTGAAGGAGACTGGGGCACTCCTGACCGACGAGGTACTCGGTGCCGATTCAGGCTGCCACTCCGATGACTGGTGAAGTGCTGCCTCTATGAGAAGGCATTTGAATCTGTTATCTCTCTCCTTTTTTGTCCTGGGCTTAAAGTTCTTACAAATCTGGCACCGTTCCTGAATGTGGCCCTCGCCCAAGCACTTTAGACAGCTGTCGTGCGGGTCACTTACCAGTATGGGTTTGTGGCATGCCGCACACTGTTTGAAGCCCTGGGACCAAGGCATGTCACAGATTCCTGGGTGGGATAGCCCCTCAGGGCAGGATCTTACTAACTACTCTAAGGGTATGTCTACACTACGAAATTAGTTCGAATTTATAGAAGCCGGTTTTATTGAAATCGGTTGTATACAGCCGATTGTGTATGTCCACACAATAAAATGCTCTAGGTGCTCTAGTCGGCAGACCGCGTCCACAGTACGAGGCTAGCGTCGACTTCCGGAGCATTGCACTATGGGTAGCTATCCCACAGCTATCCCACAGTTCCCGCAGTCTCTGCCGCCCCTTGGAATTCTGGGTTGAGATCCCAATGCCCGGATGATGCAAAACAGTGTCGCGGGCGGTTCTGGGTACATGTCGTCAGGCCCCTCCCTCCCCCGTCACAGCAACGGCAGACAATAGATTTGCGCCTTTTTATCTGGGTTACCTGGGTTACCTGTGCAGACAACATGGAGCCCGCTCAGCACAGCTGAGCTCACCGTCACCATATGTCCTCTGGGTGCCGGCAGACATGGGACTGCATTGCTACACAGCAGCAGCTGCTAACTGCCTTTTGGCGGTAGACGGTGCAGTAGACTGGTAGCCTTCATCGGCGATCTGGGTGCTGGCAGCCGTGGGGCTTGCCTTTTGGCAGTAAATGGTGTATTATGACTGTTAGCCGGCCTATTACAAGTCGGGTCATCGCACGTTAGCAGAGTCTTCCCTGAGCAGCAGCTCGTACAATAGGCCTGAAGACCATCGTCATACACCGCCCAGTATTTGCTGCCAAGCACCCAGAAAGATGCCGAGGGCTATCAGTCACGCTGCACCGTCGTCTTAAGATGTAAAAAATAGATTTTCTCTGTATTCATTTGCTTCCCCCTCCCTCCGTCAAATCAACGGCCTGCTAAACCCAGGGTTTTCAGTTTAATCTTTGGGGGGGACCAGTCTGTGACAGTTGTTTGTGTCTCTCCCTGATGCACAGCCACCGTTCTTTATTTTAATTCCCTGTGCCTGTACGCCATGTCGTCACTCGGCCCCCCTCCCTCCTTCCCCTAGGCCGTCAGATACTACGTTTGCGCCACAGCTCAAGCCGAGAAGCGGTTCGCGCCTTTTCTTTGAATTCTGGGTTGAGATCCCAATGCCCGGATGATGCAAAACAGTGTCGCGGGCGGTTCTGGGTACATGTCGTCAGGCCCCTCCCCCCTCGTCACAGCAACGGCAGACAATAGATTCGCGCCTTTTTACCTGGGTTACCTGTGCAGACAACATACCACGGCAAGCATGGAGCCCGCTCAGCTCAGCTGAGCTCACCGTCACCATATGTCCTCTGGGTGCCGGCAGACGTGGGACTGCATTGCTACACAGCAGCAGCTGCTAACTGCCTTTTGGCGGTAGACGGTGTAGCATGAGTGATAGCCGTGGGGCTGGCAGCCGTAGTGCTGCATTGCACCAGCCCCTTGCAGGCGATGGTATATTATGACTGGTACCCGTCGTCGTCGTACTGGTATGGCTGTCAATCATGGCCACCTGGGCAGACATGCTACTGTTTCGATGATGACGGTTACCAGTCATAATATACTATTTTCTGCCAATTGCCCAATATTGTCTGCTAAGCACCCAGAAGAGGCCGAGGGCGATGCTGGGTGCTGGCGGACGTGGGGCTGGCAGACGTGGGGCTGCATTGCTACACAGCAGCAGCCCCTTGCCTTTTGGCAGATGATGGCATATTATGATTGGTACCCGTCATCGTCATACTGGTATGGCTGTCACTCATGCTGCAGCGTCGGCTGCCACCTTAAGATGTAAAAAATAGATTTGTTCTGTGTTCATTTGCTTCCCCTTCCTCCGTGAAATCAACGGCCTGCTAAGACCAGGGTTTCCAGTTTAATCTTTGGGGGGACCATTCTGTGTGACAGTTGTTTGTGTTTCTCCCTGTTCCTGTACCTGTACGCCATGTCGTCACTCGGCCCTCCCTCCCTCCCGCCCTCCTTCTCCTGGTCCATCAGATACTACTTTCGCGCCTTTTTTCTGACCAGGCGCCATAGCTAGCACTGGGATCATGGAGCCCGCTCAGATCACCGCGGCAATTATGAGCACTATGAACACCACGCGCATTGTCCTGGAGTACATGCAGAGCCAGAACATGCCAAGGCGAAACCCGGACCAGGCGAGGAGGCGATTGCAGCGCGGCGACGAGAGTGATGAGGAAATTGACATGGCCATAGACCTCTCACAAGGCACAGGCCCCAGCAATGTGGAAATCATGGTGTTACTGGGGCAGGTTGATACCGTGGAACGCCGATTCTGGGCCCGGGAAACAAGCACAGACTGGTGGGACCGCATCGTGCTGCAGGTATGGGACGATTCCCAGTGGCTGCGAAACTTTCGCATGCGTAAGGGCACTTTCATGGAACTTTGTGACTTGCTTTCCCCTGCCCTGAAACGCCAGGATACCAAGATGAGAGCAGCCCTCACAGTTGAGAAGCGAGTGGCAATAGCCCTGTGGAAGCTTGCAACGCCAGACAGCTACCGGTCAGTCGGGAATCAATTTGGAGTGGGCAAATCTACTGTGGGGGCTGCTGTGATCCAATTTGCCAGGGCAATGAAAGACCTGGTGATAGCAAGGGTAGTGACTCTGGGCAACGTGCAGTCAATAGTGGATGGTTTTGCTGAAATGGGATTCCCAAACTGTGGCGGGGCCATAGACGGAACCCATATCCCTATCTTGTCACCGGAGCACCAAGCCACCGACTACATAAACCGCAAGGGGTACTTTTCAATGCTGCTGCAAGCCCTGGTGGATCACAAGGGACGTTTCACCAACATCAACGTGGGATGGCCGGGAAAGGTACATGATGCTCGCGTCTTCAGGAACTCTGCTCTGTTTCGAAAGCTGGAGGAAGGGACTTTCTTCCCGGACCAGAAAGTGACCATTGGGGATGTTGAAATGCCTATCGTGATCCTTGGGGACCCAGCCTACCCCTTAATGCCATGGCTCATGAAGCCATACACAGGCAGCCTGGACAGGAGTCAGGACCTGTTCAACTACAGGCTGAGCAAGTGCCGAATGGTGGTGGAATGTGCATTTGGACGTTTAAAAGCGCGCTGGCGCAGCTTACTGACTCGCTCAGACCTCAGCGAAAAGAATATCCCCATTGTTATTGCTGCTTGCTGTGCGCTCCACAATATCTGTGAGAGTAAGGGGGAGACATTTATGGCGGGGTGGGAGGTTGAGGCAACTCGCCTGGCCGCTGATTACGCGCAGCCAGACACCAGGGCGGTTAGAGGAGCACAGCAGGGCGCGGTGCGCATCAGAGAAGCTTTGAAAACGAGTTTTGTGACTGGCCAGGCTACTGTGTGAAACTTCTGTTTGTTTCTCCTTGATGAACCCTCCAACCCCCCCCCCCCGACCCGGTTCACTCTACTTCCCTGTAAACCAACCACCCCACCCCACCCTCCCCTCCCCTCCCGCTTGCAGAGGCAATAAAGTCATTGTTTTTTCACATTCATGCATTCTTTATTAGTTCCTTACAGAGGTAGGGGGATAATTGCCAAGGTAGCAGGGATGGGTGGGGGAGGAGGGATGGAAAAGGACACACTGCATTTTAAAACTTTAACTCTTATTGAAGCCCAGCCTTCTGATGCTTGGGCGATCATCTGGGGTGGAGTGACTGGGTGGACGGAGGCCCCCCCACCGTGTTCTTGGGCGTCTGGGTGACGAGGCTATGGAACTTGGGGAGGAGGGCTGTTGGTTACACAGGGGCTGTAGCGGCGGTCTCTGCTCCTGCTGCCTTTCCTGCAACTCAACCATACGCTCGAGCATATCACTTTGATGCTCCAGCAGACGGAGCATTGCCTCTTGCCGTCTGTCTGCAAGCTGACGCCACCTATCGTCTTCAGCCCGCCACCTCTCCTCTCGTTCATGTTGGGCTTTTCTCATCTCCGACATTGACTGCCTCCACGCATTCTGCTGTGCTCTATCAGCGTGGGAGGACATCTGCAGCTCCGTGAACATCTCGTCCCTCGTCTTACGTTTTCTCTTTCTAATGTTCACGAGCCTCTGCGAAGGAGAAACATTTGCAGCTGGTGGAGGAGAAGGGAGAGGTGGTTAAAAAAGACACATTTTAGGGAACAATGGGTACACTCTTTCATTACAAGGTCGCATATTTCGGCTTGCAGGCAGCCATCGTAGGCCACAGTGTTTTGGCTTATTTAACCTTCTTAACATGCGGGAAAGGTTGCAAACAGCAGCGCATTTCCCATCTCAAGGATGAATTGGGTTGTCCATTTAAAATGGGGTTTCAATGTAAAAGGAGGGGGCTGCGGTTTCCCGGTTAACATGCGGCACAAACACAAGTAAACCACCCCCCCACACACACACACACGATTCTCTGGGATGATCACTTCACCCCTCCCCCCCACCGCGTGGTTAACAGCGGGGAACATTTCTGGTCCGAATAGCAGGAACGGGCGCCTCTGAATGTCCCCCTTAATAAAATCACCCCATTTCAACCAGGAGAGCTTTCTGGAGATGTCCCTGGAGGATTTCCGCTCCATCCCCATACACGTTAACAGACTTGCTTGCTTTTTTTTTGTAATGTTTACAAATATTTACAAAGTTACACTCACCAGAGGTCTCCTGTGTGCCCTGAGGGTCTTGGGTGAGTTCGGGGGTTACTGGTTCCAGGTCCAGTGTCACAAACATATCCTGGCTGTTGGGGAAACCGGTTTCTCCGCTTCCTTGCTGCTGTGAGCTACCTACAGTACCTCCATCGTCATCTTCCTCGTTCCCCGAACCGTCTTCCCTGTGTGTTTCTCCAGTGAGAGAGTCATAGCACACGGTTGGGGTAGTGGTGGCTGCACCCCCTAGGATCGCATGCAGCTCCGCGTAGTAGCGGCAAGTTTGCGGCTCTGCCCCGGACCTTCCGTTTGCTTCTCTGGCTTTGTGGTAGGCTTGCCGTAGCTCCTTAATTTTCACGCGGCACTGCTGTGTGTCCCTGTTATGGCCTCGGTCCTTCATGGCCTTGGAGATCTTTTCTAATACTTTTCCATTTCTTTTACTGCTACGGAGTTCAGCTATCACTGCTTCATCTCCCCATATGGCGAGCAGATCTCGTACCTCCCGTTCGGTCCATGCTGGAGCTCTTTTGCGATCCTGGGAGGACTCCATGACGGTTACCTGTGCTGATGAGCTCTGCGTGGTCACCTGTGCTCTCCACGCTGGGCAAACAGGAAATGAAATTCAAACCTTCGCGGGTCTTTTCCTGTCTACCTGGTCAGTGCATCTGAGTTGAGAGCGCTGTCCAGAGCGGTCACAATGAAGCACTGTGGGATAGCTCCCGGAGGCCAATAACATCGAATTCCGTCCACACTACCCCAATTCCGACCCGCAAAGGCCAGTTTTATCGCTAATCCCCTCGTCGGAGGTGGTGTAAAGAAACCGGTTTAAAGGGCCCTTTAAGTCGAAAGAAAGGGCCTCGTTGTGTGGACGTGTCCAGGCTTAATTCGGTTTAACGCTGCTAAAGTCGACCTAAACCCATAGTGTAGACCAGGCTTAAGTTATCTAACTACTTGCTAACTTATTCTAATTCTAATGATTTACAATCTATTTACAGGATAAAGATCCACTAAGGAGTATCACTTGCAAAGCAAGAGACAAACAGCGTTCCAGTAACCATCACAGGTGATAAGAAGTACGGATGTAAATATCTGTTTAAAAAGTTAACCATTTAAACAATTAAAATTATGTTATTTAATTAGCCAATTAAAGGGAGAGGGGCTGGGGCTGCTGCACCTGGGGCTGCTCCGGCCAGCCCTGGGGCTGCTCCATGTGGCCCCAGGGTTGGGGTTTAACAGTTAGGGTCAGTTAACTGGTAAGACTAATGCTTACCAGATAACCATTTAACCGTTTAGTATTTTACATCCCTAGTAAGAAGGAACTGAGGGGGTGACAGGTTGGCAGGTGTGTATGTGCTGCGTCATGAGGGCGCCATTCCAGGGGGCACCAGAGTTGACCCCCTGAATACCATTAGGGGAAAAACTTTTGGCGCTGGTGCATGCAGCACATGCACACCTACACTGGAATGGACATGAGCAAACAATCAAAGAAGAACTGTGAGGTATTTTTGATCACATTGGTTGTTAAAAAAACCCAGATCCTCCCTCAATTCAAGTTTCGAAACACAATGTAAACAAAAAACCCCTATTTTACAGCCATTCTTAGTAGAAAAACCATGCTCATCTCTAGTATGTAGTGTTGTTGTAGCTGTGTGGTCCCAGGATGTTAGAGACACAAGGTAGGTGAGGTAATATCTTTTATTGGACCAACTTCTGTTGGTGAAAGAGAAGAGTTTTTGAGCTTACACAGAGCTCTTCTTCAAGCTGTGTAAGCTCCAAAGCTTGTCTCTTTCACCAATAAACAATATTACCTTATCCACCTTGTCTTGCTTATCTGTAGACAGGTAAGGGCAGCTGAGGAAAGATTGATGAAAGGGAGTAGGAAGGTGAAAGGGGATGGTAGCCAGAGAAGGTAGGAAGGAAAGATCTTTGCAACTTTTAACCAATTTATCTTTTAAGTACCCTAAAATCATTGAATGCAATCCATCCCTGAAGATAGTAAGCAATCATGAAAAGTTATAAATGCCAAAAACCTCCCTGACTTGGAAGCTATAACTATACTTCTGTGGAAAGGATATTATACATACAGTATTACCACTCAATATAGATGGTATAAGTGCATGTGTGCTTTCCTGGTATTTTAAAAAAATTACAAAAAGATGCAAATAAGAGTCACAGGCTCTTAAGAAGTGGTGCACTGAAATTACACAGTGTAATTTCTGTCAGTGCTACATTTGAAATTATAAATGCCAATTCTCAACTGCCAAATACTGGAATAAAAACATTTGTATCCACCTTCAGATAAGGGAAACAACTCAATATAAACATCACAATATATCCCAAATTAGCTCAATATGTATATTGACCACTCAATTCAAATAATATAGAAAATAGAGAAAACATTTTTAAGATACAGTTTTGTTTATAAATCATGATAACCATATATAAGAAGATAAAATTCCTTTATAAGTGTTAATGGGGGGAAGAAAAATGCCTTTTAAAAAAAGTATACTACTACACTCACCTCATCTGCTGTTGTTGTCTAAATTATCAGAAAGAAAGTGAGGAAAAAGAAAATGAAAGGGAAGAAATGTTTTTTAAAAAAGATTGTAGGTAACTAGATGTGGAACAGAACATTTTTACAAAATTGGCTATGTAAGAGTCTAGTCCAGACAACATTTATGCTCATTACTAGCTCCACTTTTGTGAATAGTCCCACTGAAATCATTTGGACTATTTGCATCAGTAAAATTAATCACATGTGTAAGTGTTTTCTGGATCAGCCCTAAAATAATAAGAAACCACTATAAGGTAAAGAAACAGCTTGAAGAAAGAAAATAGGTTAGAACATTTACATATATAATTACTATTACTACATATTGTTTGAAAATATAAACAAAGGCAACAAATGTAATTTATGAGAATACTGTAGAGTATTAAAAATTACCTTAACAAAGCGACACAATCTGACTGCATCTTCCCATTTTGAACTGCTAACATACTCATGAAGAATAGCTGGATAAGGTGATATATTGAGATGAATAAGTGAGCCATCAGCTCTTCTGATCGTTACTTGATTTCCCACAAAACGTACTATCTGGGGATTTTTGCTAAATTCGCTGTTGAAAGAAAGTCAAGTAAAACACGTTAATTTTTTTTTCTCATTGAAAATAATGGTTGGAGTTTAAAGCTATTAGTGATTTTCAAATTAGATAAGAGTTATTGATACATTTTTCTTAACTTTGTTTTCAAACAGAACAGAAACATCTAAATAGTTATTGTAAATTCAACTAAATAGATATGTGCAATGGAGTTTAAATCTAAAACAACTTTTGGTCAGATTTTTAAAAGTTGGAATATAGTATTTGGATGCAAAATTGTACATGTACACTGTCATGTGCAACCACTGCAAGTGGAAATACAATTTGGGTATTTGCAAAAATGCCCAATTTGCACATTTAACTGTTGAAATTGCACATACAAATGTGGATAAAAAGCTCTGGGCTGTACTGAGTCTTGAAGTTTAACTATGAAATAAAAAGCACCTTGGGGAGAGTGAGAATGATTTAATATCAAGGATTATTGTAAGAAGAGGAAAACAGTGAACTGTGCTTCTTAGTGAATTGTTTTTTTATTATTTTGTAGAGCTATTCCCAGAGACTGCAGAAAATGACTTGAAATCCGAAAGTTATACTTAGATAACTATGAATGTTTCAGAGAAAAATAAATAAATAGTTTGATATTTTTCACTGACAATACAGAAATGCTGTAACATATCAATTAACTACTATATTTTTTAAAACATAAAGGCAAAATGTTTTTAAAGAAAAGTCTGATTAAGATTTGAGCTTTTGTATTTATGTGATTACACCCTAGAAAAAAAGTAATTTGTCTTTTAAATTAGTTCTGGGCCAAATATATTGTAACAAATCTACTAGCTCAGTAATGCGTTACCCAATTCAAAATCCAGCCTGTAAAGGGTTCCATAATCCCTCCAGCACAGGAAAGAAATACAACCAGAGCTCAGAGAGGACTAGAATCAAGAAATCTGGAGGCTGAGTGAAAGCAAGAGCAATATGCCAGAGACAACAGCCTGGTAGCTGACTGAGGAGAGAAGGCTGGGAAGCAAGCATCCTGGGATCTGTACAGGAAGGCTAAGACCTGGGCAGAGCCATACTCTCTTGAAAGGGACCAGCAATACCTGCAGGAGGTCACAAAGCCGCAGTCTAAAATCAGGACAACAGTGTGCAGGGGTCCCGGCAAGACTCTTATCTCATTACACTTATATTAGGCTGAATTAGAAACTGTTGGTTTATTCTTCTTATAATTGTCAAATAAAGGAACCACAGTTATCTAATGTATGTGAGTGTTTGATAGGAACCAACTTTGTGCTAGAGTTTCTATATGCTAGTGGTTGGAGCACCTACTGTGCTTGCTCTTGAGCTCATTGTACCAAACATCTAAAGGGGACTGGTGTATCACACTATTTGCAGTGATATCCGGCAGGGAAGGTGGTTACAATATTTTCAGTTGTTATCTAGAATGAACTTGGATCAAAATATTGGAAGTAATTTAAAAAAAAACAAATATTTTAACCTAATTGAATTATTTATTAAAAGGGAAGGAACATTATACAATGGTAAGAGCATAGCACCTGGAGTCAAGAGACCTGGGTTTTTTTTTCTGACTTTGCCATTGATACATTATGGCAAATCACTTAATGCCACAGTGTCTCAATTCTCCCATTTGTAAAATGAAGATATGTGCTACTTTTCTCTTCAGATGGGAGAATTAATAGGGAGTTGTAAGGTTAAATATATCATTGTTTATAAAACGTTTTGAGAAGCTTGAATAGAAGTTTCTAAAGAAGTGCAAAGGATTACTTATTAGAACCCACCAATACAAAGCAATTTTTGATGAATAAGGCACAAAGCTGGAAAATTTTAAATACCTCTTACAGGAGGTCAGGGAAAATCTGAGGCAGACTAGATGCTCCAGAACCCTTCATATGCCCTGTTTTATTAAGTGATATATGATATTTAGGGCCTTGTTTACCATGCTGATGCTCAAGTTTAGCACTGTTATGGAGAACCATGAATGTTAAACGAACTATACGTAAAGACAGGTTTTTGGAAAAGAGTATTTGGTTACTGATTTGTGATCTAAGGGCCTAATCCTGCAAACACGAATTATTGCGAGTAGTCCAAAAGAAGGCAATGGGATTCCCACAGTAATTAGCACTATGACCCCAATGCGCATAGGAACTTTAAAGCACATGCTTAAGTCCATCCCTTTTCAGGTGCTTATGTGTTCTGCCTCAAACAGTTATCATTTATTCATTTTTAAAAAGCTTTATAGTACACACCTTGAATGGCTAACACCTTTGGTTAAACCTTTCCTAATCCAGAAATAGTGATGTAGCAGGAATTCTGAAGGTAGCAACTGTCATCTATTTCAAGTGGCTAAATTAACACCCTTCTTTGTAAAGAATTATTTGAGTGAAAAATTCAACACAGTATTTACAAAAATCCAGCAATATTATTCTGAGTAAAAATATACATTACCTTGCATCTTTTTCATACAGTGTTTTTGGCAGGAGATCTTTATCTACATAAACTGTATTGGGATAGTACCAGACTGTAAAACATGTATCTTGGAGTCCACAAAGTATGTTGGATGTGTCATTCCAAGCCAAAGTGTGTGCCATTGTTCCTTAATTTAAAGATAAACAAATATTACGTATTTGCACATGCACAATAAACACAAAAAATGTAAACATTCTTGGAATTTTGCTATCCTTACAGGTCATCAACAACTACTTTAAAAAAGCAGGTTTTATTTTTATTCCTGCATGAGTTGCAATTTATTCTTAAAAACTTTAATTATAGTAAATAATTTTCCCTATTCTGTCTTTTTCTGACATTTATATTCCCATTTCTAACATATATGGAGCCAAAATAGCTCAGTTTTGTTTATTGCCTTAACTGTCAACTGTTGTTAACCGAAACATTCACAAGTCTGGGAGCAGTGTCTATTCTTTAACTGTTTCTGAACAAACTACAGAGGCAGTTCATACACTGTATTTTGGAGGGCAAGGTTCAAAATGAATATAAGTGACCAGAATACAGGTTGGGCGGTTATTGGATGACCACATCACTTTCTCCAGAACTTCACTTTTTATTTAATAATATTACGTTTCTAGTGCTGGAGGTTGTGAAGAAAACCTTCTGAATCAAGTACTTTCAGAATCTGAAGGCAGACAACATATATACACAACAGCTCTAAGGGACATGTGGGCTTCTCTCATAATTCTCTTTGCGCTCTTCACTCTGAAATGTAGTGATGACAGTTTAAATGTCAAAAACTTACCTATTTAACTTCTGAGCATAATAAAAAAATACGCAAGTAATGTGTTTATTCAGTGTGGCTGGATACCACAGAAGTTAGAAATGGAAATGACATCAGTTCATTTTATTCATCCCAAGTAGCCACAGCAGAATTGTACCCTACAACATATTCCTCAGTGTTCTTTCAAGTGAAGTTTTAAATTAATCAAATAATAGAGCTTCCAACACTCCTGCTGTAGACAAAATATGTGTGCTGCCAGAATGCAGATTAGTGTAATTTTGGCTTGGTTCTTACCAATTTTGATAATTTTCTGTTCTTTCCCAAATCTCTTCACAGAAGTAATATAAAGATCTCTGTTTTTATCAATAAAAACAATTTTTCTTTCATTTGTAAGTCCCTTCTGATCAAGGGCAATTTCGGTGATCTCTGTCTAAAATACAAAGAGAAAACACTTGATTGTTTATGCCAGATAGATCCATATAGGAGGAATCATGCTACAGTAAAAGAAAGTGATGATCCACTAAAAAAAATGTGACACACATTATTACCATTCAACAACTGGATTTTTTAAAATTCCTGTTATGGTTGTCTTAGCCCCAGAACTATTTTTTTTAAGTGTATAGCATTACAGAAGTTAATTTCCTACAAGATTAATATAATAATCCATTAAGAGCATAGTCTGTTACGTTGCAGGAGCACCAAGGCTTGATGAGTCGCTTGAAAGTCTGAAGGAAAAATAAATATAAAGCAGCCTAAAGGAAGAGAAGGAGCACCTGTGCCTCTTGCCCAAAAATGCTACAACTACAGAGCTGCATGATGTCTACTCCACTGCCTGCAAGGCCCTTCTTATACTGCCGGGAAGAAAGTGGCGAGACGAAACAAGGTTAAGTCTCCAAGATAATGTCTTCTGTTAGGGTTACCATAGTTAAAAAATAAAAAAAGAGGACACTCCATGGGCCCTAGCCCCGCCCCTTCCCCACCCTGGCCCCACCCCTTTCCCAACCCCGGCCCCGCCCCAACTCCGCCCTTTCACCGCCCCTTCCCCAAAGTCCCCGCCCTAACTCCCCCTCCTCCCTCCCAGCCACGCGAAAAGGGCTGCCCGAGCGCTACCAGCTTTACGGTTTGCCGGGCAGCCTCCAGACCCTGCACCCCCGGCCGGCGCTTCCCCAGCGCAGCTGGAGCCCGGGAGGGGAGGCGCCCAGCCGGGGGCGCAGGGTCTGGAGGCTGCCCGGCAAACCATGAAGCCGGTAGCACTCGGGGTTCGGGCAGCCCCTATGCCTCCGGACCCTGCGCCCCCGGCCGGGCACTTCTCCTCCCTGGCTCCAGCTGCTCTGCTCCTCCCCGGACTCAGACTTCAGCTCTGTTTAAGAGCCAAGCTGCCCGAGTCAGCGCTACCGGCATCGGGCAGCCCCCGTGCCTCCGGACCCCAGCCGCCGGCCGAGCACTTCTCTTCCCCGGCTCCAGCTGCTCTGCTCCGGCGGCGCAGGGTCCGGAGGCACGGGGGCTGCCCGAAGCCGGTAGCGCTGGCTCGGGCAGCTTGGCTCTTAAACAGAGCCGAAGTCTGAGTCTGGGGAGGAGCAGAGCAGCTGCGGGAGAGGAAGTGCCCAGCCGGTATTTTTCCCGGATATGTTCAGCTTTTTGGCAATTCCCCCCGGACGGGGGTTTGATTGCCGAAAAGCCGGACATGTCCGGGAAAAACCGGACGTATGGTAACCCTATCTTCTGTTCAACCACTCTTTAAGAGGAGACAAAGAGAAAGACTGTGCATGGAGACCAACAGCACCATTTCTTCTTTCCTCTCTTCTGACAGCAGAACAAAGAAATAGTGCAAAAGACTTCAATGTTGAGATAAGCAGATGCTAATCAAGTGGCTTTGGAGTGAGACTAGAGAGAATTCAAGTGGTCAGCTTCACTGAAACATATGACAGACTGTAGTTCTCCCTTAGCACTATTCCTCTGAAACTCTCCTGAAGCTCACTTTGATCTCCTGGGGATGTGAGAAATATAACATTATACAAAGCCAAGGTTTCCAATTTGTACTCTACAACTGTGTATATCAACACAGTATATACATCAGTCTAATTTGTGCTGTACTATAAAAGAATTAGATTTGTCAAAATATTTTCTATTAAGTATCATATTAACCCCCTAATAGTTACTTCTTTCTTCCTAGATATAAAGATGCAGTTTGAAAGGTGAAATTACAGTATGTACATTACCTTGTGGGTAAGAGGCTTCCCATCGCCTAATGGCTTCCCAGATAATGCTTCAAATAGGTAGATAACTTGAAAAATAAAAGGTGTAGTGTTAAATAATGAAATAGATCATATTTGTTAGATTTCAACATTTCTGTAGATCAGATATCTCCTTGACAGACTTTCCAAACTCTTCATTGATTTTCCAAGCTTTCTGTTGTATTATTTAATATAATATACAGGCTTATTACAGGGTAATTTACTGATTTGAACATCTAATTTTCATATTGACAAGTGAACTACAATCTTAAAAGTCGGTACACTTATTCATTATATGCTGCTGACTGCAGGAAAAATCTCAGTTTGAATATTGAAAATTTGACCCATCAAAATTCTTAAACATCAATCTTTCTTATCAGAGTGCTTATTTTAGCCACAATGTTGAAATATGGTAAACTCATTCAGGGGAAAATTCCATTTGGACATTTCTGTGATAGTTCACCAGTCATTAATCTAACAATTATATTAACTAATTAACATTAGTCTAACAATTATATTAATTTCTAGATGATGCAGGTGAATGCAGAAATTAGTTCGGGATCATCATGTTCATCCAGCTGGTGACAAAATTTTAACAAGGGATCCTTCAAAAATCCTCTGCCTTAGAGATACATGCAACTTTGTGAAACATTCTCCTGTCTTCCCCCTCCTCTAAAATAAATAAATAAACAAATAAAATAAAATCCATCGCTACCACACATTCCTTCTACCCCTGCCAAAAATCCACCCATTTATGTTTTCCACGGTCTTTTTGAAAGAAAAAGGACTAGGGACTTTTTTTTTTTTTAAAGGAAGATGAAGAAAGCTGTGATTCTCTTTTATAGTGCCCAAGGGCCCATCCAAGCCCTCTGCTGCTCATTGGTGCAACCACTCTGATGAAGGGAAGTTACAGCTGCTTTGTGGCCTGGAAGCCTCCTACCTGCCATAACTTCGCACTATCATAAATGAGCATAAATTCTACATGATGTATGCTTGGGTTTTATACTTTTGTATCATATCTGAATGTCTAAATACTTTGCTTGTGTATAACTTGTACTTCTGATTTGGCCAAACGGCTCATAAAGAGGGAGAATGGAAGAACAAGCTTACATATATTCTGACAGATGTGGTCTGGGCTACTCAAAGCTAGTGAGGAAAGTAATATCTCACTGTTATGAACATTTCTGTAAAATTGTACATGATTCAGCAAAAATTAAACACAGGAAAATTGTTAATAATGTCAGAGACACATCTCAGAGGTTTGATGACATCATATTCCACTTGAACTTTGCCCTTGTAAATTGTATGTTACCATCCGAACCCTGTAACGTATGAATATTTTTATTCCAAAGGATGGCGCTGTTAATGTATTAATAATATGTTATTGTGGGTTTCTTTCAGGATACAGGATGTTGGTTTGAGGTCGTTGGTTTCACCGGTAGAGGAAAAAAGGTTGTGAGAACAGGTGTTCTCCTGAGGTCGTTGGTAGCACTTACAGAGGAGAAAGAAAGGGTTGTGTACGAGTGTTATTTTCTGCAGATGGTTAAACATGCAAACAAAAGTGAGTTATTACTTACGAGGTGCTTTGCTCTCATTTCTGTGCATGGTTTGTCTACGTGACCTTAATTCTTGATCTTATTATACAAACCAATACTATTGCTATCATAATGACAGTAGAAAATGAAATGAAGAGGATTTTGTACAAACTACCACACACAGAATGAGGACATGAATCTCCTGCCCAATCTGTAATGCTTACTGAGTGTTTTAGGAAAAGCCACATTAGTATCTGGAAAATCCCAACAACTCCTTACAAGCATCTGAAACCTAATTTTTTATCTTGAAAGGTTCTCTCTCCATTGAAAACATCCAGAAAGAGGATGACTATGTCCCCCTTTTCCATAATAGTCTACAGATTTAATGAAGATATTCCATTCTCCTGCAGAAACCATGTGGAGCAGTCAAAAGGGTCTGCATCTATTTCTGAGAACAGTTTCTTCATCCTCCTCCAAGTCTGTTTGAGCAGTGCAGTGGGCCAGAACCCTGTTTCTGGGCCACTGACAAAGGGCTCCCAGAAAACAGAGAAGGATCTGACTGAGCAAGCTGTATCATGGGAAGCTACACATTTCACCTTCTGACAGGGGAGAGGAAAAGGTACCACCTCTACAGTGGGCTTAATAGGAAAGGCCTAGTTGAGAAAAGCAACAATCTCTCGGCACAGGATTTCTATCTTTCCCTGTGCTGGCCTTCTGCAAGACTATTACATACCTCTAGTGGTGTTTTCACCTAAACAGAGCTTTCTTTTCTACTGCCCTTATTGCAACCCCGTATTGAGATAATCCTCTTTAGAGTTGGCTAATCCTGACTGACAGCTGCCACCAGAACAGGACCTACAGACCCCTCCTTTGATGAGGCACTGAAAATGACTGATTAGCTCAAGCTCAGAACTGGCTGGCAAGACTTGCAGAGTGGGCCTGCAGCACTGGTCAGGAGAAAGACACACCCTTTTCTCCATAAAGATGGATAGAGTGAAAGAAGCAACAGAAGAGGAACTTGTGTGAGTGCCCTCAAAAGTGTGTGTGTGTGTGTGTGTGTGTATAGATAACGTGATATTTATGGATATATTATTTATACAAACCTTGTATTTAAAAATACTCATAGCACAAGCCATAATTTATCCCTGCTGTACCAAAGATTAGTACACCAATAAAATGAAGTTTCTTTATATGAACAATATAATAAAATGAAGAAAATGTTATCTCAGAAGTAAAATGTATCTTTCATCTACATATGTATAATTTATTGTTAGTCAATGCTTCTCTGAATAATTTATAGTGAAATGTGAGTTTTACTAATGAAAATCCATTTTAATTTTTACATTAAAACTTTTATAGGTCTTTAATATCCTGCCTCTAAAGGTTACTTTCTCCCAAAGCATACTTTCATAAAAGAAATAAAATAGGTAATAAAATTATATTGATATACTGTAAATAATGGTTTGCAATGGAATAATGTGTTTATTGCCCCACAAAAGATAAGGATCTACAACTGGGGGTTGAACTAAGCAATGAGAAGGAGCACAAATCCCCCTCACCTAAATGCAGAGAGAGAGAGTCCCCCTCCCAGCCACTTTTCTCTGTCTTGGGGAAGTGCTCCTTTAAATGTTCATAGATACTTTACTCTTCGTGTAATTGAAGTTGTAGCTTTTATTCTGAGTAATTCACTGTGCATTCATTATTATGGAGTTTAACTCACTGCTGATCATTGTCAGGACCTTTTTTTGTCCTTTGCACTAGTACTTCCTTCTGAGTTTCTTTCCTTAGAGCAAAAGAAAGTACATTTGTTGTTTATTTGCAAGATAAGTAAGTCTAAAGCTGAACTCGCTGTTGAAAACCAAGTTCATCATGTCTAGGAAATGGGACTACTTGTGCAGGTTAATGTAATGGCAGTTGAGATTGCTGGCAGGGAATTTTCTAACCATGCTAATTAAAAATTAAGAGCACTTTCTTGACTGTCCATTTTGACAATTCAATGGCTTATTTTAGAAAAGATGCTCTTGTGAAACTGTAGGTATAGTCGAGCACAACTTTGCCATGAAGTAATGACAAGAGACGACTGCAACTAGATAAATCACCTTTAAAGTATCAGAATACTTATATGCCCTATAAATGAAACACCTGTTAAGTCCAAATGTCATAACTCTGTGAATATTCCAGTGAATACTACAAGCTATCAATGAAGCATGTCAGCAAGATCACAGAACAGAAAAAATAATAAAGACATGCAGACATCAAGTTTGTTAAGCTGAAGCATACAGTAAATGTAATGGGACTGATAGATTGTGATGAAAGAGATGGACCATGTTTGCAGTGTCTATGAAATAGTCTATAAGAAGAAAGGTGATATGCTTCTCTAACCCAAACCCATCCTAATAACTGTCAGACTCTGAAATAAAAGAAGCTCAGATTTCACTTTTTTGGATAATAAGTGATAGCTGCTAGAACTGTCTGATACATGTGAATAAGGTTGAAAGGACTACATTATTGAACAGAACCTTTAGCAACCAATGAGTCACATATGCAGTGCTGTCCCTTTAAATATGCCTGGAACTGTCAGACTTTGCATTTTGATAGCCATACACTCATGCCACATCAACCTGTGGCTCCTTTTAAAATATTTAAATGTTATGCTGATGTGAAGACAGAAACAATGAGACATGTATGCTCTAGTATGGTTAACCATTGAAGCTGCAACTTTATTAAAACCCTTGACCAATGGGGACCATTCTCCCCATCTTCCTGGCAAGGCTTTTCTAGTGTGGACTTCAGCTGGGCACCAACGGCCCTGGGTTATACAAACCTAAGGGGAAGTCTGAGGCAAGTCTGAGGACCATGGCTAAACAGCACATTGGGTTAGAGGGACTTCATGTCAGACACTTTAAAACCATCAACTGCACTGGAACCTGCCAAAGTCACAACAATGTAATTTAAAACTCCAAAATTGGATCACAGATAGAAGGTAAAAAACCCTCATAGTACTTTGTAAACTTTGCCATATGGGAAAAATCACTTCTGGACCCCAAACAAAGTTTAGTGATCAGTCTAACCCTGAACATCATAAGAGGTTTAGCTCACTACATAAGCGTGGGTAAGTATGGGGTTGGACCAGAGTCAAACCAGTGACTCGCCAATGCAGCAAATGGAGCTCAAAATGTCTACTCAAAACAGTAAGAGCAAGTTGAAGCACCACCCACTCACTTGCCCCAGCTGGGAGGAGCCATTCATCCAGCCTCTTGTAGCTCCACTATGCAATGACAGTGGGAGTAGGTGGGTCCAGGCTCCATCATTTGAATCCCATGTGGGATAGTCCCCTACCTTTAGAGGATGAAGGGGGGGAAAGAACAAGACACATGCTAGAGAGAGAGAGAACCAGGAGGAGTGTATGTAGCACTGCCCCAGTTGCTCCTGCTTGAGAATTTCCCTCTTTTCCCTATCCCACCTGCAAAAAAAGGGAAGATGGGTGCCCCCCTTTTGTCCCTCTGGACACATCAAAACTGCACCCCATCTAGTGAGGTGAGCATTTTAGCGAGAGAGTATAATTAGGACTACTCTTGCTCCAACAAAAATGAAGTGCTTTTACTTTCACAAGTGGCTACAGGGATACACTTGAAGCTTCCATGTTGGACTTGCCCTGAGGAGCAAGTTCGTACAGTGGCTATGAGAAGTTTAAAAACCTTTGTTTTCAAATGGAAATGCAGGTTTGAACATAGGCAATGCTCAAATTCATATTAATAGCAAAAGTCAGAGCTTTCAAACTTTTAAGAAGTGACTACTTGGACTTGTTTCTTAGAGAAACAAATCCAAAATGGAGTCCAGAATTTTATTGCTCCCATTAGTCCTGTACAATTCTGAAATTGGTATCATAGGACCAAGACAGTTCTGTAGTATATAACACTATTCATAGAACCTAATTATAAAAAGGGATGCCATCTATGAGATCTATTTACTGGAAAACATAGAGGAGGACAGTAAAAGCCATTTCCATATGATAGTTGTTCTGTGATCTATGTGATATGACGTGGTGTTAAGGCTGGTTCTTAGTGGGCAAGCATCTACAGAACAAAGCAAAGCAAACAAAAACATCTCCACAATTCCACTTTTATAGGAAGTATGCAGAGAGACAAAGGAAGGAATAGATTCAAAGACTGAACTATTCTGTCCCTCTTAGAAATGGTAATTCCAGATCAGAGGAGAGAACTATGAAAGAAATTATCTGGTATAATTAAAATATCTCAGCAGTCTGTGGTCCTAATACAGTCCGTAGGCGCTTTTAGTTCTAGATCTCCTTGGTAGAAGAAAATAAGGATTGTTAATCTCTAGAAAATAAAAAAGTAGAATTTTTTTGCTACAAAACACATTGAATACAACACATAGTTGCTGTCAATGACTCATGAATAACTATAGAAAAAATACTCTGCCCTCTGAATCAGTATTCTTGATTCCTTATCAAGCAGACTCAAAAAAATTCAATAGGTGAAGAGACAACTACACAGTCCCTTCTGTGGTTAAACGAAAGGGGGAATCAGGAGGCAGAACTCCTCAAAATCTTTAACACAAAAAAGATGCCTGAACTTTATGTTTGCTCATTTGGAGAGAGAGAAAGATTTTGTGACAGTGTTAGAAATTAAAACACCACCTGTAAAAGATTGTAAACAATTATAAACAAATATTTCTCTGAAACACTACTGAGTCACAACCCCATAAAAGCTGCACATAAAACTAACATTGCTGAAAAATAGTTGACCAAAACAAAGAATATCTGAAGGCTACAATCCATCACAATTAATGCACTGCTGGCTCCTGAGATCAGTAAGCAGATAGGGAAAACAGTAACCACATCAGTATTTCTATAGTGAACCATGTGTGAGAGTGAGAAATGATTGAAATTTTCACTGCAAATGACTCCTGGTTTTTCCATGGTGTGACACCCTGGTACCCCCTTATTCACCACTGTCATATAATTAGGATATGTGTTGCACAAAGTATGCCTTGTGAGGGATCAGTCTAAAAGTGTTGATCTACTAGACATTAAATATCTCATTGGATAGTATGTACTATCATCATATATGAAGTTATGAAGTTTGGCTATGTATGTGTTACTGAAACATTTTGTGAGGTTGAAAACACCCACAAGCAGCCTTTCAGGTACAATAGTAAAAAGGCCAAACAATGTTAATGGCTTATTGAGGAAATGCACACAAGCACAAGGATTACCCCAGGAACAGTGTACAATAGAAAATCTCTCAGAGATAGCACTATACAATGGGAACTGTTTGACTCAGGTTACAGAAAAAGAGCTTTCTTGCAAGTGGGAAGAAGATATAAAAGGGGGAAATGACATCATGATGGTACCTCACTCTCCCTACAACAACACATCTGGAAACACTTGAGGAACAAAGACTGAACTGGGGGAAGTGATGGTCCCAGGCTAAAGGGAGTTCTAGCCTGTGTATGAAAACCTGGGAAACCCAAGCTGCAAAGCAAAGGCAGCTTTTGCCTTAAGAATCTGTCAGCCTGTTTATCACTCAGGGTAAGAATCTGCTAATTCACATCCTATCTATCTAGTATGTTAAGCTCAGTTTGCTGTTTATTTACTAGGTAATCTGCTTTGATCTATTTGCTATCACTTATAATCACTTAAAATCTATCTTTTTGTAGTTAATAAACTTATTTCATTTTTTAATCCAAACCAATGTGTGTTTGACTAAGGTGTCTGGTGAAAATCTCAGCTTGGTTACCACAAGTGTGCATGGTCCTCTTCACATTGAGGGAGAGGTGGACTGGGTATTAAACCCATATACTGACCAGATTTGACCAGGCCAGGATGGTACTGCTCTGGGGTCATAGGCTGGGAAGCTGGTGGTTAGAGAGCCCTGCATGTAACTGCAGCTGGGTGTATCCCTATCTGTGTAAATGCTGGTGAAAGTGCAAGTTTGGGGGGCTTTGCAGCTTGTCACAGCAGCACAGCATGAGAGGAAGTCCAGGCTGGTGGGTCAGAAGGCTCAGTAGTACCCCAGTTCCAGGTGGCACCCCAGGGGGAACCCGTCACACATGGCATTGCCTATAACTGGAGAGTGGAAGGTTGTGGAAGAAACATGCCTTTTCCCCATTACAAAAATACTGTCCTGTAGGCAACTACTGAAAAATTAGTAGTACTTCAAAAACAAAAATCAAAATTAATATGAAAAAGTGTTGTTTCAGGCCTAATTTTTAACTCATGAATGTGCTACATATGAATTAAAGATATCAAATGCACATGTAATTATCGGCTTTTTAACACTTTGCAAGTAACTTGCTAGCCAAAGTGAAAACGTTAAACTGTAAACATACCTTTTTCATCAGCTTTGTCTTTTATTGCAAGAGTATCATTACTCAAAGATACAGTTTGGGCATTTAATACATCTGTCCTCATTCCTGGAAATTTTGGAGATGAAATTAATCGTCCTTCATAGGAATATAAATAGATCCCTCCACCATCTATAAGAAGAAAATGCCTGCAAACAATATAGCTCATTTAACTAGTTGTAGGAGCACAATACCTCTGAAAATCAGATCCCAAGTGTTTAAAATTGGGCACTCAAAAATAATGTATACTTTTGAAAATTTGGGCTTAAGTTATCTGTCCAAGGCCATACAGCAAATTAGAGGCAAGACTAAAATTAGAACTCAGGAGTTCCTGATTCCCAGTCTTATTCTACAAAACAGTGCTGACTCTCGGCAGAGCTACACACAAAAAAAGGTCTTTTTGGTAAATGATTTTCAGTTGGTAATCACATAAACATTTAAAATGGAGGAAATACTGCCACTTCATGCATGTATAAATATTACATATAAGTACTATTAGTGAAAATGTAAAATTGCATTTTACTTTTATTCAGCACAGTTGACCATTTTATTAATAAGTAGAGGACCAGCTTGTAGTAATGATTATTTCTATATAATATGTTCCATTTAAACAAACAAATATAAAAGATCAAAAACAGATGTTAGTGTAACAGCTGAAGATTATTTACTTTCCATTGTAAATAAAAGATAAGTATAATGATACACTGCAAATGTAATGTATGAAGCAATTCAGTTCTGCAATCATATCATAGATACTATATAACAACATGACCTTTTAGTCACACAATGTGACTCCATCCACTACCTACCAATACTGTATATTTTATTTTGTTACTAGTATTTGAGAAACACCCACCCACTCACAGAGTTTTACAAATGTATATTTTAACAAAAAACTAGTCTTGTGCATTATAATAAACAAACTACCTTTCTGCTTGTAGAATTAAACTAACTGTTCCTTCTTTCAGGTCAAAGATAAGCGGTGTGTTCCAGTTCTTTGTACTGAAATAATATTAAGATTAGCATTAATGAACATTTCTAAAATTCACAAAGTAATGAAAATACATTTTTATCTTTGATTTTCAAAGGTCTGAATGATAGTTGGGTGTCCAATTCCTATTGAAAGTCATGGCAGTTGGGTATCTAACCATCATTTCCGCCTTTGAAAATCTCATCACATGAGTTTAGCCAGCGGATCATGCAGCTGCACATCTTCCCTCCTGCTTCCTAAACACTTTATGCACTGGGATACACAGAGCCCTTGTAGTATTGTGCTCCATGGCTTGTAAGTCGCACACAACCTCACTCTATTCTGCCCTCATACACATTGTAGAACCACATCAGTTTAGTTTGTTCAGAGTCTTCCGCAGCTTTTACACTGGCCACAGGATTTACTCCTATATGAATTTATGCCTGCACTGGTGGTTCAACAATAATCATATTATTGAGCAGGGAAACAACATTTAGGTATTAGCTTTAGATTCCAGCACCTATGACTGGTGAACTATGTTACCGACATGACATGATTGAGTTCTATATCATCTCTTATAAATAAAGCTGCAAGTTTGGGCTGTCTACACTACAAAATTAAGTCGACTTTATCTAATTCGACCTCGAGCCCCCGAATTAATGAAGTCGATTGTGCGTGACCACACCATGCTCACTGTCTCGATGGAGTGTGTCCTCACTAGGAGCACCTGCATCAATGCACAAAGCAGTGCATTGTGGGTAGCTATCCCAAAGTGCAACTTGCCGCAGTGTGTTTTGGGAAGTTTGTGCAATGCCTCACAGGCCCAAAACATAGTCTCAAGGGAGAACGGGAACATTGTGTTGGCATCCCATGATGCACTGTGCTCCCTCCCTCACATCAATGGCAAACAACTCAGTGGTTTTCACGCCTTAAAACGGCCGCACATATACCATAACCTCAGAAGCATGGAGCCTGCTCAGATGTGCACTCTTGCTGTGAGCATCTCAAACACCTTGCGCCTTCTCCTGAGCCAAAGTAGGATCCGCCACATGGAACATAATGAAGTCCTGCAAGCAGCCCTGCTGCAAGCCATGGAAAAAAACAATTCACAGTTTCTGATGGCAGTCACAGAGCAGCTGCACTTTGTTGAGCACCATTTCTGGTCCCATGAAACAAGCACTGACTGGTGGGACCACATCATTTTGCAGGTATGGGATGATGAGCAGTGACTGCCGAACTTTTGACTGCAGAAGACTACCTTCCAGGAACTTTGTGCAGAGCTTTCCCCTGCCCTGCAGTTCAGCAACACAAAAATGAGAGCTGCTCTGACAGTGGAAAAATGGGTGGTGATCACTATTTGGAAGCTTGCAAGGCCAGACAGTTACCAGTCAGTGGGGAATCAATTTGGAGTAGGTAAATCAACCGTGGGATCTGCTGTGCTCCAAGTGTGCAGGGCCATTAATTGACTTCTCTACTAAAGGTAGTGAATCTGGGAAATGTGCAGGACATAGTGGATGGTTTTGCTGCGATGGGTTTCCGTAATTGCGGTGGGGCGATAGATGGCACGCATACCCCAATCTTGGCACCAGACCACCTTTCCAAAGAGTACATAAACCGAAAGGGATACTTTTCAATGGTGTTGCAAGCGCTTGTGGATCACAGGGGGCGTGTCACTGACATCAACGTAAAATGGTCGGGAAAGGTTCATGATGCACACATCTTTAAAACTTGGGTCTGTTCAAAAAGCTGCAATCCAGGACTTTTTTCCAGACCACAAAATTAACATTGACGACATTGAGATGTCTATAGTTATCCTGAGGGACCCAGCCGACCCCTTGCTTCCATGACTCATGAAGCCATACACCGGCCGTCTGGACAGCAGTAAGAAATGCTTCAACTATAGGCTCAGCAAGTGCAAAATGATGGTTGAATGTGCCTTTGGTCGTTTGAAAGGGCGCTGGAGAAATCTATTAACAAGATTGGACCTTAATGAGGAGAACCTCCCCATGGTTATAGCTGCCTGCTGTGTGCTCCATAATATCTGTGGAAAAAAAGGGAAATTTTTCCATGGGGTGGGCAGTTGAGACAGATCGCATGGCAGCCACTTTTGAGAACCAGACACCAGGGCAATAAGAAGAGCAGAGCAAAGGGTGCTGCGTATCTGTGAGGCTTTGAAAAGCAATTTCAGTAATGAGTCACAGTAATGTGAGCTGCTTGTATGTATTGTGCTTTCCCAAACCTTCACCTGGCTTATATCTCTGTCCCTGTAAAGCCAACCCCCTGCCCAAGCCCACTGCTTCTACTCAATAAAGCAGTGGTTTTCAAACTGTGGGTTGCAACCCATTACTGGGTCACGGAATGTAAGGCACTGGCTCGTGGCGGCTCTGGTCAGCACCGCCCACTGGGCTGTTAAAAGTCCTGGTGGTGGTGCTGCCCAGCTAAGGAAGGCTAGTCCCTACCTGTTCCAACAATGTGCCCCGAAAGCGGCCAGCAGCAGGTCCGGCTCCTGGGGGGGGGGGGGCATGGGGCTCCGCGCGTTGCCCCTGCCCCGAGCACTGGCTCTGCACTCCCATTAGCCGGTTCCTGGCCAATGGGATCTGGGGGGCAGTGCCCGTGGATGAGCGCCATGCAGAGCTGCTTGTGCACCTCTGCCTAGGAGCTGGACCTGCTGCTGGCTGTTCCAGGGCACAACACGGTCCGCAGTGTCAGGATAGGCGGGAATCTTGCCTTTGCACCCGGGCTGTGCTGCTGTCCGGGAGCTGCCGGAGGTAAGCCTGCACCCCAATCCCCTGCTTCAGCCCCACCCCAGAGCCTGCACCCCCAGCACAGAACCAGGACCTCCTTCCCGCCCCCCCATCCACTGCCCCAGCCCTGAGTACCCTCCTGCACCCCAAACCCTTCATCCCCGGCCCCACCCCAGAGCCTGCACCCAGAGCCCTGAACCCCTCCTGCACCAGCCCAGAGCCCCCTCCCACACCCTGAACCCCTCATTCCTGGCCCCACTCTGCAGCCTTCACCCCCACACCCCAAACCTATGCCCCAGTCCTGAGCCTCTCCCACACTCCAAACCCCTCATCCCCAGCTCCGTGGGGTCGCGGGCATCAACAATTTTCTTCAACTGGGTCATCAGAAAAGAAGTTTGAAAACCACTGCAATAAAGAACATTTATTTCTCAAATCCATTCACTTTATTTAACAAACATAAGAGGGAAAACAGAAAGAAAAGGTAACCTTGGGGAAAAGGTGTTGTAAAGTTGGAACGGGAAAAACATTTTCACTGTGTAACATAACACCGCATTCCAGACCATCAAAGGTCTGTGAATGGGCACTTTCTGTTCCTTGTACCTTCCCCAACCTGAGTTAAGCGAAAGGGATAATGGACTTTTCACCCACGCTTCTCTGCGCCAGGCGATGTTGGCTAGCTGGCTGTCCATCAGGGTCTGCAGAGGGACTCTCCCCTCCTGCTTTTATTCCTGCAGTTCAACCAGACGCCTCAACATGTCTGCTTAGTCCCTCATAATCCAAAGCATCTTATCCTGCGCGACACGCTCTCGTTCATTGGAAGCTTTTCTGCTCTCCATGTCCATGTCTAACTTCTCAGACAGTGAAAACCTCCACGCTCTCAGCTCTGCATCAATTGTCCCAGATATGTTCATTATCTTGGTGAACATGTCTTTCCGTGTTCTCTTTCTCCTCCTTCTAATCATTGAAAGTCTGCTTTCAGGTGTTGATGACCCGCCGAAGGACACATTTCCAGCTGTCAGTCAGGGGAAAAAATAAAGGAGCCATTGTACATGAATAAAATGTTTCCATAGCAAGGCCGTTTTCAGAAAAAAACCACCCCTTATTACACTAGGTGCAAGACATAACATAATCAGAATCCGTAACCGTTCACTGTACCATTCTGCTGCTCCAGTCATGGTGAGTAGCCCCCCCCCCGCAGGTCCTGGGTGACGACACTTTTAATGAAGTTTATGGCAGGCTCGTGTCAGGAGCACGGGTAGCTAGTTGAATAATGGCCCTTCCCCATAGCACCAGGAAAGCTGTTTACGAACGGGATGGGGGGGGAACATTTTCACTCCCAAATTGTGGAATCTCTCATGTGCGGCCCCAGTTCCCTATCAGTCACTTTAAACTACTTGCCGACCCATGCTGAGCACAGTCTTTTCCGGGGGCCACCCTCTGCGTAGCTGGAGCGGCCTCTTGTAAGCAGAGAACCACAGTACCTCGCTTTTTCTTCATAGTAAACATGCAATACCACCAAATGTGTGTGCCCATTAAAGTTTAACTGGACTTTCATTTTAACTGTATACTCACCAGAGGTGCCTTTCCAGGCATCATTGTCAGCCACCGTGATGTCCTGCGATCCACAGTGCTCCAGGGTTAAAAATACGTCCTGGCTCTCGGGGAGAATGGATCCACTGCTCGCCTGTCTCCCATTCTCCTCCTCCTCCACTATATAATCTTCCTTGTTGTCCCTAGACTCACACACCTGTGAGGTGTCCACGTTGCTTGTGGGGGTGCTGGTAGGGTCACCCCCAAGAATCACATGCAGCTAGTTGTAGAACCGGCATGTGTGGGGTTCTGCACCAGAACAATGTTGGCCTCCCTTGCCTTCCGGTATGCTTGGCGAAGTTCTTTTATCTTAACACGGCACTGTGGTGTGTCCCTCATGTAGCTCTTCTCCCCCATTTCACGAGCGATCTTTGCATAGATGTCAGCGTTTCTTCTGCTGGATCGGAGCTCTGCCTGCACAGAATCTTCTCCCCATACAGCGATGAGATCCACCACCTCCTGTGCAGACCAGGCTGGAGTGCATTTGGGGCGTGTAGTCTCCATGATCAGCTGAGCTCAAGCTGGCATGCTCCCAGTGCTGATCAAACAGGAAATCAGAATCCAAAAGCTCCTGGGACTTTAGCAGGGGAGGGACTATTTTCTGTGTACCTGGCTGCAGTGCAGCAGCGTTAAGAATGATCTCCAGAGCGGTCACAGATGAGCATTGTGGGACACCACCTGGAGGCCAATTAAGTCGAATTACACAATGCTGCGTCTGCACTACCTTGCAGTTGGCCCATGAAAATCGAATTAAGTGCTACGCCTCTCGCAGAGGTGGATTACAGAAGTCGACATCAGAGGTGACTTAGGTCGACGTAAAGGACCAGGTAGTGTAGACACATACATTAACAGGTCGACTTAAGGCAGCTTCCTTCGACCTAACTCTGTAGTGTATACCGGGTCTTTGTTACAGAGGTCACAGAAGTCACGGATTCCATGACTTTCCATGACCTCCATGACTTCTGCAGAGGCTGGTGCGCCTGGCTCAGGGGCAGCTCAGGCAGCACCAGCTGCTGCTGGGGCAATCTTGGGCCACTGTGCCCCCACCCCCACAGAGTTTGGGTGTGGGACAGAGCGGGGGTTGGGGCACCGGATGGGGTGAAGTGGGCTCTGGGTGGTGATTACCTGGGGGTCTCCCTGGAAGCGGTGACATCCCCCTCACTTAGCTGCTAGGCAGAGGCATGGCCAGGCAGCTCTGTGGGCTGCCTCCACCCAGAGCGCTGGCTTTGCAGCTCTCATTGTCCGGGAACTGCGGCCAATGGGAGCTGTGGGGGCGGTGCCTGCAGGCGGAGGCAGCGTGCAGAGCTGCCTGGCCATGCCTCTGCCTAGCAGCTGAGAGAGGGGGATGTCACCGCTTCCGGGGAGCCCCCCCAGGTAAGTGCCACCCAGAACCCGCCTCACCCTGTCCCTTGCTTCAACCCCCTGCCCCCTTCCACAGCCAAACTCTGCTGCTGCTGCTGGGGGAGAGAGGCGCAGAGCAGGTAAGGAGCCTGCTGGTGCTGCCAACCCCCCCCCCCCAACACTAGCGGGAGTCCCAGGCCACGTGCTGCCCCCCACCCCCTCCAAGCAGCCAGGACGCCCTCCCCCAGCACCCGCGGGGCCCCTGGGCAGCCCCCTCCCAAGTTTATTCACTGGTATTTTTAGTAAAAGTCATTGACAGGTCATGGGCCGTGAATTTTTGTTAACCTCTCATGCCCTGACCATGACTTTTATTAAAAATACCCATGACTAAAACATAACCTTACTTATAAGCAATCAATCCTATTTCTAAAGAACCTGAGCAAAGGTAATGGTATCCAAGAAACAGCTTGTATGTCATGGACTCTGAGCAAAAAGCAACGTTATCAAAGCAGTAACCAGTGCAAATGGGTCAAATGGCCAAATAGGTGCAACTGGCAGCTCCAGAATCTAGAGGTGAGCAATTGCCTGCCCATATTCAGCTATTTGAAGGGTAAGAGTAATTTCCCATAAAATGTATTTATCGACTATTTTTTTACTCTATTTGCCAGATCATCAACTTGTGTGAATTGCCATAGCTCAACTGAAGCCAACAGAGCTAGGACAATTTATACCAGCTGAGGAGCTGGCACATGGGGTACATTTTCAAAGAGTAAGATAGGATTTAACTGTGCAACTTTTATTCATGTTAGTAGAACTCATCAGCGGCGGAGCTAATGGGGGTTAAAAGGCAGTGTGACCATCCCTGTGGCAGCCTTTAGGTTATGTGTGGCATCTTTTCAAGAGCTGGGGAGCAAGCCCGGCTCTCACTCACCCAGCATCAGCAGCTCCTGTCTCGGCTGGATTTGCTTCCCTGCTCTGGGCATTGCAATATGGTACATGGGGTCACATGGTGATGTGATCTTGTGCACCATGTCACAAAGCCACTCATTCAAATTTGGCCCAGGCACCCCTCGGTCATGACAGAGAAGTGGCAAGGTCAAATCTAAATGGTGTTGTGACCCTGTGTTCCAGGTCACAATGTCCAGAGTGGGGATCAGGGCCCAGTTCCACAGGATGGGAGCTTCCACTGCCTGGTAAATGTGGGGCAGACTTGGTCTCCAACCCACCACCAATGATCCACCCCCTTCCTGATTGCAAAAGCTGGCTCTGCCACTGGAATATATTTTGTAATTCCTTATGCAACTATGTTGAAAATATACATTAGTGTGTATATAGATGGGTTCTATGACATATTTCTATAGAAAGATTGGATGTTTTCAAAGCCAAACCATGTATAAGCTACTGTACTTTAAATCAAACTCCTTCTGAATTCTCACAATGATTGAATGGATCAAATGATACTTCATTAATTCAAATTACTTACGAAAACACATAACACTGAAGAGAAGTTGAAACAACTAAATGCCCATAGTTCAAAGAGGCTTTAATGACTCTGTCACGGAATTCAAGTAAATCCACTGCATCATTAATAACATTACGGACCTAATAAAAAAGGTTTATGGTTAAAAAAATGAAAATAACGGAACAGAAAACATAGCATAATATTATATTCATTGTTAATTTTAATAAACAGCTGGCTGATATTAAGCATTTAACTATAGTACCATGTAACTATGTAGGAACACAAAGATTTAAAGAAAAGCATTCATGAATAAATCAATAAAAAGCTCCTATTAACTCACATTTAATAACCTTGCATAGTTTGGAAATTAAAAGGATTGCATTAAGTATCTGGTTTTTACCTGCTAATTTGTTTTGTGTGTTCAAAGTCCTGACTTGTAAAAAAATGGATCTGTCTTACTGAACAATGCCATCACTTAAATCAATGGTACCCCCTCACCTGGAATCCTGTCATTAGGTCTGGTCACCCTGTCTCAAAAAAAAATTACAATAGAACCTCAGAGTTACGAACACCAGAGTTATGAACTGACTGGTGAACCACACACACGTCATTTGGAGCCGAAAATACATAATCAGGCAGCAGAGACACACAAAAACAGCAAATTCTGTACAGTACAGTATTGTGTTCAATGTAAACTACTAAAAAATAAAGGGAAGTTTAAAAAAGATTTGACAAGGTAAGGAAACTGTTTCTGTGCTTGTTTCACTTAAATTAGGATGGTTAAAAGCAGCATTTTTCTTCTGCACGGTACAGTTTCAAAGCTGTATTAAGTCAATGTTCAGTTGTAAACTTTTGAAAGAACCATAATATTTTGTTCACAAACAACCTCCATTTCCGAAGTATTCATAATTCTGAGGTTCTACTGTACAACAGTGATGCAAAAGTTTCAGTGTGGAGTAACAAAATTAGAGACTTGGATAAACTTCCTTAAAAGGAAAAATGTTGGCACTGTTTAATTTTAATATGTTAGCTGTAAACACATTATTATAGACATGGCTGATAGCACCCTCTATTATTGAAGTTGCCTGACACTTTCCATTATAAGATCCCATTTTCAGTTGTTTATAACTTTGCCAAACTTTTACCATACGGCAAGTGAAGGTGTGATTCTAGTGGGGTAGGCATACCCACGCTAGCCTCAATCTACCTAATATGGGTAACTATAATAGTGTAAATATGGTGGCACAGGCTTCAACATGGGCTAGCCACTCAAGTACACAGGAACCTAGAGATATATACTTGGGCTGTGTAAATATACCCACAGTTCAATTATCTGATCATTTTTTCCATGCGTATGCATAAGAGGCCAAATTAAAATTGCAGAGGCAACCTTAATTCTGGCATTTCCCAACCTTTGAGTACTTTGTAACCTTAATAATGTTCTTTTAATGTAGGTATCATAGGGGAGCCCTGCCTGGAGAATCTTCCTGCAGCAGGCTGAAGCATGACAAGCATGCCTTCCTCAGTTTACCCTTTCAGAGTCCCCAGTAAATCCACTTCAGATCTTAAATAATACTGCTCTTTGGGGCTGATTTATTGCCAAACACAGTTCAATTAGTCTCCAACAAAAGTCACAAACATAGTCCATTTCTCACCCCAGTGCAAGCAGTCATTAAAACTCAACACATCTTGTCACTGATGCTCCATACACTGGAGCCTTCAACGAGGCCCAGATTCTCTGTCATCCTTCCCCTGTCCTTGTACCAGGACAGCTACCCTAGCCCTTCCTTTTGGAGAGAAACCCAACTCTTCCCAGTGGGAACCACCCCCACAGCCTCTTTGTTGGGGAGCACCCTTGTCAGGGGGAGCATCCGTCACTCGCCCCGGCCTTCTGATGGTCCCTCTGAGTCGAGCTGTCTGGCCCTGGTGATGTTAGCTGCTCCCTTGCCTTCAGACCCCTCCAGCCCTTGACTCCAGCTCTCCTCTGCTCCTCTTCCTGCCTTCAGCCCTCCAGCCTTGGCTCTGAGGCTTAGCGATGCCAACCAGCAAACTCCTCTTGATAATCTCCTTGTCTTCAGTCTTCCCCAAGGAAATCCTCCTTCTTCCTTCCAGGACCTCCTCCCGTATCCCTGGTCTCTGGCAGCTCTCATCTGCCCCTGCTTGAACCAATCTGCTCTGACTCACTGGGACTCCCTAACTTATTAGGTCTCTCCCTGATCATTTATAGCCCCCAGGCACTACTCCGCCCCATTAAATGGCCAAATGGGAGCATCTGTCCTGGCACAGGAGAACTAGACCTACTTCAATTACAGGGGCCAGACACCTTGTGACAATAAGTTTTTTGCTCAGTTGCTCTGTGGAGATGACTGGTCAAATGTGGGAGCTTTGAGTCTCTTCTCCAAAGCAGGGCCGTGTGAAAATCACCAGAATTTTTTAATGTGGGCAAAATAACATATTTCTTTCTAGCATCCTTCTTGGAAATGGATGAACCATTTTGGTGCAAATGTTCCAAAATTTTTCAGCTTGAGGCAGACACCCACTGTGGAATATTTCAGCCCAAATGGTTCAAATTAAGCAACTAAAACAGTTATAATGGGAAATGTTGGATAACCTTAATAATAGACAGTTCTCCAACACCACTTATAAGAAAAAGGGGATGTATATTGAAACTGAAGGGCAGCACATTTAAAACTGATCAAAGTTTTTTTTTATACAATACACAATTAACTTATGAAACTCACTGCAACACAATACCATTGAGGACAAAAAACTGGTAGGACCTGACAAGAGATTAGACATTTATATGCATAATGAGAAAATCCACAGTTACATTAGACAGGATATTTTATATGTTTTTTTTTTTTAAATGTGGCATATAAACTCTCATTCTTCAGCGCATAATTCAGCTACTGTATTAAGTGATGGGAGTTAGGAAGAAACTTCCCCTATGGGCAAAAAGAACAGGAGTACTTGTGGCACTTTAGAGACTAACAAATTTATTTGAGCATAAGCTTTCATGGACTACAGCCCACTTCTTCGGATGCATAGAATAGAACACACAGAAAGAAGATATTTATACATACAGAGAACATGAAAAGGTGGAAGTAGCCATACCAACTGTAAGAAGCCAATCAATTGAGTCTGTTTTTGAAGTTTTTTTGTTGCAAAATTGCCACCTTCAAGTCTGTCAGACTCCAAAGATAGACTGCTGAACTTGAATTAATATGCAAATTAGATACAATTAACTTAGGTCTAAACAGAGACTGGTTGGAATGGTTGGATCATTACAATAATTGAATCTATTTCCCCATGTTAACTATCCTCACACCTTCTATGGGTCATCTCGATTATCACTTCAAAGATGTTTTTTTTCCTCCTGCTGCTGATAGCTCATCTCAATTGATTGGCCTCTTACAGTTGGTATGGTTACTTCCACCTTTTCATGTTCTCTGGATGTATAAATATCTGCTTTCTGTGTGTTCCATTCTACGCATCCAAAGAAGTGGGCTGTAGCCCACGAAAGCTTATGCTCAAATAAATTTGTTAGCCTCTAAGGTGCCACAAGTACTCCTGTTCTTTTCGCGGATACAAATTAACACGGCTGCTACTCTGAAACCTGTGGGCATAAAAAATGGGTTATTCCATTATTTTCCATTATGGGATTTCTTGAACCATCTTCTGAAGCATCTTGTATGGGCCAGTTGGCAACAGTTTACTAGACTAGATCAGTGGTTCTCAACCAGGGATATGCATACCCCTGGGGTACGCAGAGGTCTTCCAGGGGGTACATCAACTCATCTACATATTTGTCTAGTTTTACAACAGGCTACATAAAAAGCACTAGCGAAGTCAGTATAAACTAAAATTTCATACAATTACTTGTTTATGCTGCTCTATATACTGTACACTGAAATGTAAGTACACCTCTACCCCGATATAATGCTGTCCTCGGGAGCCAAAAAATCTTACCGCATTATAGGTGAAACCGCGTTATATCGAACTTGCTTTGATCCGCCGGAGTGCGCAGTCCCGCCCCCCTGGAGCGCTGCTTTACCGCGTTATATTCGCGTTACTGAATTCGTGTTATGTCGGGTCACATCATATCAGGGTAGAGGTGTACAATATTTATATTCCAATTGACTTATTTTTTAAACTATATGTAAAATGAGAAGGTAAACAATTTTTCAGTAATAGTGTATTGTGACACTTTTTTTTATGCCTAATTTTTATAAGCAAGTAGTTTTTAAGTGAGGTCAAACTTAGGGGTACGCAAGATAAATCAGACTCCTGAATGGGGTACAGTAGTCTGGAAAAATTCAGAGCCACTGGACTAGATGGACCACTGGCTGATCCAGAATGGTAATTCTTAGCTTCCTATAAAAGCAAACATCATTAATGCCAAAGCTAGGAAAATGTACTCTCTCAGGGAGTGATCATTCTTAATGAGTCTCCTAAAATCATGCACAGAAATGTCCCTGTAGGCCAAGCTACATGGCAGAACCAGATGATGTTTTTCAATAAGGCACAGTTTTTGTGAAATGTAGAACAACTTGTCTCCCCAACTTCTTCAGTATTGAATTCTTTGACATGGTGGGAGGAAAAAGGGTAGACTTCTCAGATGTGGAATAGATTTATTTACATTGCAGATTCCAGCCTGTCAGGATAGAGAGCCCAATGGGGGTCTAACTTAGCACTTAGGATATTATGTTGAGAATCCTTACACATTTTGGAAGTGAGGTCTGTCAGGAGAGTTCCAATGAAATTCAGCTCTTTTCTGTTAGAGAAGTAAATGCTAGTTAGGATTGACAATTCATAATTAGTAGTCCTGATCAAAAAATCATGGGTCCATTAGGGACAAAAAAAATCTAAGGAAATTGAAAGAATGACATATAATAGTAAAAAGATAACTGTGCAAATAATTCATGTACCCGGGAGAGTGATCTCTTCAAACAAAGGTATTTTAGATGTTGTCCTACTGATGGTGGCAGCTGGGTTTGAATTTCTTCAGATCTGCAGCCAGTCACAAAACAAGGGCTTAATGTAGTTACCACCAAGATCCAGTGGCCACTCACATAGCTCCTAAAGAGATCTATCCTGATATGCTCACAAATGCTGTCTCACTCCACAATGTCATTTGTTGTTAGAACACTGAGCAAGAGTTAGGGTTGCCTAGAGCTCTTGTATAGGCATCTCTTCACTATTTAAATCTATGTAAAATAAAATAAATAAACATCCTGGATCAGGGTTGGCTATATTTCTCAAGTGTTTGCATATACAAAATCCCTAGAGGTTGCTAGACAGACTCTATCTGCTACAAGTCAATGTCTGGGAATTAATGCAGAAATACAAATTTTGACCTGTTAAATTGTCTTTTGTGTTCCCAGACACTGATTCCTGATGTACTATCCAGAGGATAGAGGGGTAATATAGACTTTCTGTTGTTACAAGTTTTCCCAATTACATATTCAACATTAAAGAGTTCAGACTATAAGATATTTAGGTGCTTAATTATTAATTTAGGACCCTAACTTCAGGCACCCAGGTTTGAAAATGATGGCCTGAACTCTAATTGGAAAAACTTGTAACAACAGAAAGTCTGTATTACCCCACTGTTGACTGGTTATGTTATGAGTCAGTGTCTGGGAACACAGAAGACATATTAGCAAGTCAAAATTCAAAATTCTGTATTCACTCCCAGATATTTAGGTACTTAATTGTGGATTCAGGCCAAGATTTTCAAAAACAGGAGCCTAAATTTGAGCTCTATAAACCAGTTAGGGGCAGGCTTCCTTTCTAACAGTGCTGATCACCCAGCAGCTCCCACTGATGTCAATGGGAAATGCTGAGTGCTCAGAACTTTTTTGGGCCCTTATCTGATTTTCAAATATGGATTTAGGAGTTTTTGTTGTTGTTGTTATTGTTTTTTCAAGTCTTGGCATTAGCAACCCAACTTTAGGCATCCAGGTTTGAAAATTTCAGTCTCAATGTTTTATTATTTTCCATGCATTCGTTCCCTAAGTCCTCACTAGAAGATAGTTAAAACAACCTCTTAAAAGACAATTTTCCCTAGCTTTGGAAAATCTGAACCGGTGACTGTAATATGGTGGAGCAGTGCAACAAAGGACACTAGCACTCTTCATGATTGTGGTCAGCTGTCAGTTGCCTCTTAATCTGGAAATCCAAGAAGACAGATCCATTCATCGTAGGGGAATAGAAAAATGAGTACCCATTCTGTAGCAATAGCCAGCAATGGTGCAGCTGTACTCGTGTCAACCCACTAGTGTAGACATGATACTCAGCCCTGTCTACACTATCATTTATACCAGTGCTGCACCTTTATTGGTAATTACTGTATTATTATTTCCGATGTAAACCAGACCTATGACTATGAATCAATCCCTTATTCATGCCCCCACCCCACCTAAAAGCAAGATGCTGTGATCCTTAAGTGAGCCAAGAGGCTGATGTAGTTTTGGGTCATGTGATTGTATAAGCAAACACACACTTAAATACCACTTGCTCATTCTGGCCTTTTTATAACTCAAAGGTATTCAATCCTATCGTTTATATTCTACAAAACTTGTCCGTTCACAATTATTTGTCTCTATTGAGTTACAATTGTGAGTCATACATAAACAATCCTGAAGGTCAATCTTTCTGAACTTGTAACCCATACCTCCATAGTTCTTCTTTTAGTTAACGTTATTTCAAAGTTCTTCCACTCCCATCGTTGCTCCACGACATGGGCAAAAATCACATGTCCATTTCCACAAGCTCCTGCTATTTGAGTACCATCAATAGACCAAGCAATATTAAATATACTGCCAGTATTTGGTTTCTCTAAAGCATATGACCACTAATAAAAACAAAACAAACAAAAAAGAAAAGGAATCTTAATACTTTCTTTGAGCTCTTTATGAACAAATATTGCACCAAACAAATGAATGCACTTATTTAAATTGTACCAATAAACTAATCAATGGAATGAGTTTCTTATTTTTGCAGGTATCATATAGAGATCTGTTTCTTAGTAAGATTATTTGAAGACATGAGGTACAGAGATAAAAGAACCAAATACCACAACATTTGAAGCATATTAAGCAGAATGTTATACAGCCTAAATATATTTAAAATGTATTCAGGCATTCATAGATCTAGGCAATCACTAAATAAAATTTTAACTGCAACTTCATTTACTTAAAAACAACACGACTGGGGTATGTGGAACCAATGGACCAGATTGTCCAATACGATGCAGCTGCTTTACGCTGAATTGCTAGCATTTCTGAACCTAGAGCCAGCATGGCCCTGGCAGAATCAAACACTGCAAGGGGATTCCTCTGGTGGTACACAGCCAGCCCAAAACGCCCACTTCTCTTCTTGCTGACATTGGCTGGGAACAGCAAACCGCGGCCACTGGGAGCTGTGGGCGGCCATGCAAATGTAAACAAACGGTCTGGCGTCTGCAGGTTGCCCACCACTTACACAATAATAATGTCAATACCAACTTTATACACCTTGTCCAAATGATTACACTCTTCAATCATAAGATTAATTTTAGAGTATGAAAATTGACTATCCATATATAATGTTTAGTCATTTTTAATTGGTCGCATATATGTTTATAAAACTAGTTTCTTGCCTACTGAGACAAGTATTTATCTACTCTCTATCAGATAAATTCTGTATTACTTGAAATGAGAGGGTTTTTTTGTTTCTGACTAGAATAGCAACTCTTGTTTTTTTCTTTTTACAAAACATGGAACATAAACTAAAAATAAGATGAGCTTCTTATATAGTTACATTACCTGGATTTTATTTTTAAGGTAATTCAGTACTCTTTTTTCCTTTACTACATTTTAAACCCATTAACATTCCAAGAAGTAATTTTATAAGTACTATTAGTTCCATTATATGGTAGATGTAGGAACAGGTATTCAAACCAAAATTTGCCTTTAAAAAAATCTGTGGTGTTATTAAATTGTTTGTCAGCAAAGATAAACTGGGGTAAGGGAATAATCTTTGTATATTTCTCAAACTCAGTAAGGAAGGGACATCTGCCTCTTTCCTTTCCTTTTGGGATAAACTGATTAAGTTTATATCTCAAGCCTAATTTTGTTCTTTCCCTTGGTCCCATCCCCTTTTTAAAAAAAAATTATCTTCCCAATTCAGACTTTATTCTCTATTTCTCTCACCTGTCTATATGAGACTTATTTTCTTTAACTGAAAGTTTACGTCTCTACCAGTCATTTGGTACCTTTTAAAAGTCTAACAGAGCCTGATGAGTTATTCCTAAATTCTTAATTCACCAATGGAATAGCTTCTGAAATATGCCTTTCCACTCTCAATATTAGTTCTGTCCATTAGATCTCAGCAACATATTTCAAATTAACCTCATTTTAAGTTTTCAGGACACTAAGTTTCAGATAAAATGTACCTTAAAAACATTAGAAGAATTTCCAAGCCATGACATGACACCTGTTTTCTGTATCCTCCCATATCTCAGAAACACAGTTTCTGTACAAATCACCACCAAATTTGGGAGTAGATGGGTAGGGGTTGACATGTCCATTGGCCACACATCAAACAAGCAAAATAATCTTTTTTTGTGAATTATAGAAAGGGTTATAATGAAAAACAAGTCTCAATCTTGACTACAGAGAGACCACAGCCTCTCCATAATGAGTGACTTGAATATAAAAAGGGATTTAAACAATTATTAGACATTTCTTAGTCAATATTTTAAATCAAATTTATTCAACTATATTTTAAAACTGTCAGGAGAACTAAATCAGTCAGGAAAAAAAATTGACTGAAGTTAAATGAAGATATTGGATTCTAATGACTTTTGGATACAAGGTCCTCTTCCAAAGGAGAAATAGTTGATAAATGCTTACCTAATGTTTTTAACACATTTAGCACTCTGATTTCTTTTGCAGTACACATAAAATCCCCAACATGTCAAGTTCTTCATACACTCAAAGTCATCATCTAATTTATATGAAATTAAATCATAAACTACATTTAAATAAAGATAAGGGTCAGACAAATGCTCAAGAAGATTCAGAGTTAGGGATGAAATTCAATCTCTTTATTGTGCTTATGATTTGTAGTATACTATATGAGACCTCCTACTGTTCTTAAGCACAACAGGGTGAGCAAAGGATAGAATATCAGCACTAACTGAATTTCTGATATCAAGGACTCAGTGGAGAGTGATACAGCCTCACAGACATGCCATGGACTGCCCCTGCTCTGCAGCTGTGGAAGGTAATTATGATTCTTTGGGAAAAATCCATAGCCTTCTCTTCTGCATAGATGGAATGAATTCCTTATTAGGCGTACTGTACTAGTCCCTTTCTACAGCACAGTCCTTAACTTCTGTCTGACTTCCATATATGGCAAATGAATAGGCTCTTGAGACACAGATCAAATGATTCTAATGAGCAGATTCCGAGAAAGTAGCTGTCCTAAGGCTGGGGCATATTCTATCAGAGCTGACCAGATGTCATCAAATCTGAGGGAAGGAAAATTTTAAAGAGGCATTGTCTTTAAGTTAATTCTTGGGCTCTACCCAACTGATAGGTTTGTTTCTGAGATCAGTCGGTCATTTGCCTTTACCTCTTAGTAACAATGAGGAGCTTGATGTGAACAGCGCTCCTTGGCCAATAGGAAGAATAGATTTGTCTATTAGGGAAGAAATGAGCATTAATGGGGCCTGTACAAGATTTGAAGAACTAAAAGAAAATATGGTTTGCAGTTTACCTTTTTGATGTACAGAAGATACAATCTCCCCCCTGAATAACATGCAGAAGATATTATTTATTATTTTTACAGGTCTCAGACTAGAAAACCCTTCGGGGATTTGTAAAGGGTTTCCCTCACTGCAGAAGCACCAACTGGTGGCCAGGAGTGGCATACCAGCTATCTTTTGGTCTGGTGCCACAGCCGACAGGCACTCTGTTGCTGTGGTGGTCTATCTTTTCCTAACTGGGCCCTCCGGCCAGTTCATGATATTTATGTCACCCCTTTTGGGGTGTCAGAGAGTCCGACCAAGCTATAGTCCAATGACCTTACAGCAGGTTTTCCATCTGTCTCAGGGATCCATGGTCCTTACACCCCTTACCACTACAGGGCCTGTGTGGGGTATCCACCCCATCACAAGATTTTATAAAGTCATCTGAATGATGTGTTTATCTAAACAAAATGGGTGGATTCTAGGATTAAGTCAAATATGCTGTGAAATATTTTCATACTGCAATCTTAAGAACTTTCTAATGCAAACTTGAAAAATCCTAGTTTTAATTCTTTGTTTTAAATTATCTCAATATCAGCACTTTGTCATTCTTTTATTATGCAGGCTGTTATAGCATTTCTGTATTCTCTTAAGATGTACAGTATATCCCTCATCATGTACATTCTACCATAATAAATATACTTAGCCATGTTAAAATGAGAGATAGAAATGAAGGATTTTAACTAAAAAATTAGCATATATAAATGCAATAAATGAATGAAAATTTGAGAGTATGGGAGCAAATGGACATACTAACCATAGCTGCAACATTGCAATGCTATAATAACATACTTTGGCATTACTGCTCTGTTGGTGCTTTGATTAGGTCATATTTAATCCCATATCCATTAGCAGTTAATGTTACCTATCATAAGCATCCTTTTTCTGTTAACACAATGTAGTCAAAAAGATTAAGTATAGGACACAAACTAAAGAATTACTCTTTGAAGTCTAGATACTACAACTATTATATTGTTTATAACAACAATAGCTCTAAAACCCAAGAAGGTAAGTAGGATCTAGTTAGCTGTGAATTCCAGACACAATGTACTTAATTAAATACTATTATCCCAGGCATAAGTCCTTAAGTGGGCATTCACCCACGAAAGCTTATGCTCCAATACCTCTGTTAGTCTTAAAGGTGCCACAGGACTCTCTGTTGCTTTTTATAGAAAAAAAGGATTTCCTTTTGTTTCAAACAAGTAAAGTACTTGACATCTAAAAAGAATAACAGTATGATTTAAACAGCAAGGAGTCTGGTGGCACCTTAAAGACTAACAGATTTATTTGGGCATAAGCTGTCGTGGGTAAAACCTCACTTGTTCGGATGCATAGACTTTCACTCTATGCATCCGAAGAAGTGAGGTTTTTACCCACGAAAGCTTATGCCCAAATAAATCTGTTAGTCTTTAAGGTGCCACCAGATTCCTTGTTGTTTTTGTAGATACAGACTAACACGGCTACCCCCTGAGTATGATTTAATTCAACTTTACATGGGATGATTATATCACATCGGGCTAATCTTTTTTAAAGTTATGTTTAGTACAAAAACATGGAATTCTGTAATGGGAATGCTGTCCTTAACTAAACTGGCATTACTAAGCATCAATATAACATTGAAACCTGTGTGGTACATATCTCAATTGTTGACTTTCATAACAGCTTTCTTTTGGACATGAGGGGAGACATGAGATCTTCTCTTGGATCATAATTAATGCTATTCCATAGGTAAGACAGCAGAATGGATAAACAGCAAAGAAGTGTACACTTGTGCCACTTAATCTCCCACTTTACACAAACTAAGACAAGCATGTGACCTCCATGTCAGGCTCTGATCTCCTCTGGACCCTGGCAAGTTTAACAACCTTCAAGTCCTGGTGGTTGCAGAACATTTTTCTGCTTAAAAATGTTTTCATATGTAAGAAAAATGCTAGAGTGAATAATATCAAAGTTCTGTGTGTGAGATACAAGTTTCATGATTTTAAAAGAACTTAAGGCTCCCCTGTCACTTAACAAAAGTTGGAGTCGGAAGTGAGAACTTGAGAGTATGGAGGGCATATGGAAAGATTCCTGCTGATACTGTCTGGGACTGTCCGCTATCTCAGGAAGTCAAAGACCTGGTTTGGGACCAGTACCTGATATTGCATTCACTCTGGGGCATAGTCACATAATAATGTGTGACTTCACCCATTGGGTGACCTCTATGCAAGAGACCAGGAGACCCAGTAGCTAAAGACACTGACCTATGGTTTGTCTCATGCATGTGATCATCAAGAGTATCCGATCCTGGATCTTCTGAAATCTGTCTACCGATGGGTAGATCTTTGCCATCAAAGGATCTATTTCCATGCCCAGGTGAATAATGCTTGTTGAGGGAATCCAGGAACTTTTCTTGGTACGGTATTTATTATGAATTCATGTGCTTCAGATTCTGGATTGTGGCACTGCATGCTGCTGCCTGGGATGGGGCTCAGGTTGAAATTCCAGAAAGGGATATCAGTGAGTACCCTGGGACCTGAGCCTTGCTATGGCCACCATCAACATCTTCATAATGAATGTGGGGGCCAACGAGAGACCGAATGGAAGCATTCAGTATTGATAGCGATCCATGCCACAAGCAAATCTCAGAAGCGTGCAATAGCAGGGGCTCACTGGAATGCACCAGTGGTATGCGTCTTCCAGATTCACTAAGATTAGGTTTCAGAGTAGCAGCCGTGTTAGTCTGTATCCGCAAAAAGAAGAACAGGAGTACTTGTGGCACCTTAGAGACTAACAAATTTATTAGAGCATAAGCTTTCGTGGACTACAGCCCACTTCTTCGGATGCATAAGCTTATGCTCTAATAAATTTGTTAGTCTCTAAGGTGCCACAAGTACTCCTGTTCTTCTTTTTACTAAGATTAGGAAATCCCCTTGAGATAGGGAGGTCACTGCTGAGGCTAGGGCTGTTTTTTTCATCCATTTGAGCCTTTTGAGGTCAATGATGGCCTTGACTCCTCTGGTGCACTTCTGAAGAATGAAAATGATGGAGTAAAACCGTGAGAAACTTTCTTCTGAGGAAACTCCTGTTGCTCCCAAGCCCCAGAGGTAGAACTTGTTCTGAATGAACTTGTGTTTGGCGAGGTTACTGGTGACAGAAGACTGGGTTAAGAAAGGATGGAGTGGAGCCCTTAGCTTGAGGGAGTATCTCTGATGCATTCCCTCTTGCATCCACCTGCTTGTGATCAAAGCAAGCCATTCTTCTGAAAAGTGGGAAATTCTGCCTCCCATGCTCAAGTCTGGGCAGAGGCACATTCACTCCTTGTCAGAATTGGCTCTTGAAGGTTGAAGGAGCACATCTGGATTTTCTGCTCAAGCCCTGGTTCCAAGGCTTTCCCTTGATCAGGGCCGGCTCCAGGGTTTTTGCCGCCCCAAGCGGTGCAAAGCAAAAAAAAAAAAAAAAATTTGGCAGTTCGGCGGGAGGTCCTTCGCTCCGAGCGGGAGTGAGGGACTGTCCGCCGAATTGCTGGACGTGCCGCCCCTCTCCGGAGGGGCCGCCCGAAGCTCCTGCTTGGCAAGCTGGTGCCTGGAGCTGGCCCTACCCTTGATATATCTTTTATCTTTCCTCTGGTAATTCTGTGAGGAAGCTGGATGAAAGGAGCAACTCTGTCTGGTAGTGCATTTGTAGTCCTTTCTCAGAGCACTACGTGGAGAGGGGAGGGACCGCTTAGATTTGGAAGCACCTTCTGCCACTATCTTGACCAATTTTTCTCCAAGCAGAAGAGATCCTGTGAATTTAGAAGAGCACAAGACTTGTTTGGAATGAGCATCTACTTTCCAGGGATGAAACCATATGTATTGACTAGCCACTGAACTAGATGCCATGGCCCTGGCTGAAAACTTAATTTTGAAACATCTGTCACAAATGTGTGGCTAGGGTGATTTTCTTAAGTACAGACAAAGTCAGGATGATCTCTTCCTCTAATGTCTTCCAGACAGGACGCTGTGGCTCCTGCAAAGCATCTAGCTGTGAGAGAGGCTCTGAGGATGGCTGAAGAAGTGTCTACATTCCTTCTGAATGTGACTGAAACCTTCCTGTTTTTTGGATCCTGGGGGAAGAAGTCCTTTCAGATGGGATAATCATATCCTTTGCTGGAGCTGATGGGACAGCATCGACCTTTGAAACCTCAGTAATAGCATTTTTTGGTTCTTGTAGCTTGTAGAATTTAAGAACATATCTGTTTAGGTGTTTACCTTCAGCAGGAGATCCCCACTCCTTTTCTATCTTATCATCAAAGGATGGGTGCAGGGGAATCCTCAGGCAGGGGAATCCTCAGGCAGGGATTAGAAGGATGGTATTTAGTCTGAGGCTTGTCCTTGAGGGCCTGCTCAGGTGGGATCTGGATTGCGGATATAACCTTTTTGTATATGTTTTTAAACATTTCAGGGAGGAAAAAACCTTTTGTAATATTTTCTCTGTGTCCTGCAAAGAATCAGAGTTTATTGCTCTCTTTTCTCGATAGAAGAGAAGTCTGAGTCAGTGGATTAATATCTTTTGTGTTTTTTGTATTTTTTCCTTACCATTCTTATTCTTTTCAGAGCTTTTAAAAAAAACTTTTTGGCATGTTTTGCAGGTGCCACTACCCAGCTGTGGCCAGGCTGTGGTCTTTTGTGGTTTGTTTTGTGTGACACTTTGAGGATATAAGCAGAAAGCTGAAGGATACCTCTTTATCCTTCACTTAGGAAGCAAAAAGGACTGCTTTTTGCATTCATGAAAGAAGGATCCCAGCCATGTTAGTTGGAGACGCTGGGAGATTGCTTTAGGGGAGATAAATTACTTTAGACAAAGGCTTAGCCTGTTAAAGTTAAGTTTAGACTCTAGGAAGCATAGTATATTTTTTGTTTTATATATAAACCATTTCTCTTTCTGTTGTTATCCTTACTCACTAGCTCTTAAATCTTAGCCTTTGATAACAAACTTATGATTGTTTTACTATAAATATATCTCAGTGCTGTGATGTTACACTGGAGCTGATCTGCAGTTGAATCAAGCAAGCTGGTGTGTGCACTGTTCCTTTGGGTACAGCTTACCTGGTAATTTCTGCGAGTGTGTAGTAGTAAAGGGCTGGACACTGCAGGGAACACGTATTATTAACCTGCAAGGCAAAGTAAGGGCTTGCAGAGCCCTGAGTAAATTATTTGGGAGCTAATGACTGGTGATGTCAGGGAGCTGACACCCTGTAAAGCACAAGTAAATCTTCCTCTCGCTGGAGGCAGAGGGTATAAGGTGGCTTATAGTCCTGGGGACAAAAAGAAGGCTGCTTACTACTGCCTGAAAACAAACAAAATAAAAAGGCAAAGGAAATATCAGGCGCAAAGAGAACAGCCACTGACTTCTGCTGCAGAGGCAGAAGATTTAGGGGTAAACCAGAGAAGGGGACATGACCAACATGGCTTGTGCTGGAGCCTTGAACTGCCTCCAGAACCTTCTTACAAGGAGGGAATAGCTCATACCCCATATCAGAATTGTGGGAGATGCTGAGTTGCAGAATATTAAAGTGTTCATCTGCATTAGTTTTCATCCTCTTGAAATTATTACCAATGTACTCTTACTAACATTAGATTTGTCTTATGTTATCCGCTGTGTAAATGCTGTTTGCAGAAATTATTTAATTGGACGAAGTTTTTTTTCCCGTTCATTAAATCAATTTAGGACTCAATCCTGCTCCATTTAATTCATTGACGTCAAAGGAGCAGGATGTGGCCTTCAGCCTTTTTGTTCTGTTACTTCCTTTTTCCCTTCATTCACTAACCCCATTTTGGCTTGAACATCCTTCTCTATTCACAGACAGTGGTTTAGGCCCTGACAGTGCTGAGTACTTCCTAGGAAATACTGAACACTCTCAACATCCCTTAAGAGCACTTATCTCCCAGCAGATGCTCAGCATGTCACAAGTTTGGGCTCCTACTTTCCCCTGAGGATCCATTAACATGTGTTTCTGTAAACTCATGCTCTCTCAGTTACAGCTCTCTACACTGTGCACATTTTCCATATAACTTACATGCAAACTAATCTTACAGTGGATTCAAGTTATTCATCAATAATGAATTTAATAATTCATTTATTTAAATATTACAGAATGAGTCAGCAATAGATAATTGGCAGAAGCATAGAGCTACATATGTCCTGAGAAGTTAGAGTAGGTTTATGGTACCATCAAAATTAGGAATTTAGCAAACACTCTCACTATTGCTGGTCTTTTACAAAAAGCCCTATTAAGCAGTGGGAAAATTCCCATTATATCACTGCCATCAAATAATTTTAACTAGCAAAATTTCAAGTCTATGCTTCAGGCTAAACAGCCTTGGAAAAAGTTTCTTAGTGGACAAGGAGGACTTGAAATAAAAAAAGTTACTCAGTTTGTGCAGTAACTGCAATTCTTCGAGATATGTGCCCCTATGGGGGCTCCACTTCAGGTTGAATGCGCCTCTCAACCCCTTGATTGGAGATTTTTAGTTACTGTCTGTTTTGCCCATGCATACGCCCTATGCTTATTCATTTTGGATACCGAGGCTATATAGGGGGAACGTCTTATCTGCCCATTTACATGTGGGTGGAATTATGCACTGTGACCAAGTTCCTCCTCTATCTTGGTGGGTCCTGCGCTTATTGGCGGATTTTCTTGCCTCAGAGATTCACCATGGAGGTTGGGGAACAGCCCAGAGACCTTCCCCTCTGGAAGAACCCACAGTCCAGGTCAATTGGGAGGTTTGGGGGGAACCCGGACCCGTCCTCTACTCCGGGTTCCAGCCCAGGGCCCTGTGGACTGCAGCTGTCTATAGTGCCTCCTGTAACAGCTGCATGACAGCTACAACTCCCTGGGCTACTTCCCCATGGCCTCCTCCAAACACCTTCCTTATTCTCACCACAGGACCTTCCTCCTAGTGTCTGATAACGCTTGTGCTCCTCAGTCCTCCAGCAGCACACCCTCTCACTCTCAGCTTCTTGCTCCCAGCTCCTCACACTCGCACCACAAACTGAAGTGAGCTCCTTTTAAAACACAGGTGCCCTGATTATCCTGCCTTAATTGATTCTAGCAGCTTCTTCTTAATTGGCTCCAGGTGTCCTAATTAGCCTGCCTGCCTTAACTGGTTCTAGCAGGTTCCTGATTACTCTAGTGCAGCCCCTTCTCTGGTCACTCAGGGAACAGAAAACTACTCATCCAGTGACCAGTGTATTTGCCCTCTACCAGACTCCTGTACCCCACTGCTCTGGGTCTGTCACAGCACATTTCTGTCATACTGTCTTAGCCGGATCTATGAATGCCTCATTGATGGGCAACACCACCCTGGACAGTGTTGCTGACTGCAAGATATCCAACCTTTTTGCTGTGAATTCTTGACCTCTTCGAGAGGAATTTGAAGAGTGTCAGCTACCATCGTTATGAAGTCTTGAAATTGCCAAAAATTATTGGCCATGGATGGTGGCGGAGGCATAACTGCCTCGTCCGGAGATGAGGATGAAATAGGTGTTTGAAGGGTGGCCTCCTTATCCATCCTCCTTGGGGGAGGTTGGTTGGGGAAGAGAAGGTTGTACAACTCTACTTCCCTATGAGATGGTACCAGTGGTCTGGCAAATTGTTCGCAATAGGCAGCTCGGGGGTCCCAGTATGTCCCTGGGGGGTGTGTGTGTCCCATATGGAAATGGGGGAGGCATGCAGGGTTGGTTCCACCACTCTTAAGGAGCCCAATCTTTCCTATGACTTTCAGAGAATGGGTTCCTGAAAGGATATGTTGGTGAACCCGGAGCAGAAATAGAGGAGACTGACTGGAAGTCTCCCTCATTCTCCTCAACCTCATCCAAAGGAGGAGCACCTACTGAAAACAGAAGTCAGGATATTGGGATCTCAGTACCGAGAGACACTCAATGGTACCAAGTTGAGAGATCAAAGCTTTGAAGACTGTAGATCTTGCTGGGAACCTGGATTTTTTCAGAGCTGGCTCCTTAAGGTGAGAGTTCGCGCTTCTCTTTTTGGAAGTCTTCCCTGCACCGAGGTAGATGGGGTGCTGTATCTGTCTAGGGACAGATGTATGGGGCAGGAGGGTCTTCTAACCTGACTCAGAAGCTGGCTGACAACAGTGTTCCATCATTAGCAGTCTGAGTTTGATCTCCCTGTTTTTCCTGTTGGAGGGTCAGGCAGAAGTTGTACTTCTGGGAGCTGTAGGACTCCCCCTAGCAACAGACACACTTAGACTGGCTCTTCCTCATAGGTATAGCCCAGGGATTGCCAACCTGTGCCTGAGAAGGAGACAGAATTTACCAATGTGCATTGCCAAAGAGCCACAGGAAGAAGTCAGCAGCCCCCTGTCAGCTCCCTGCCCCCAGGGTCTCCCACCTGCCAGCAGCACCGCCGATCAGCACCTAACCCTCCATCCCTGCGCCTCCTGCCTACTGCGATCAGCTGTTTTGTGGTGTGCAGGAGGCTTCGGGGGGGGGGCGGGGAGGAGGGGCAAGGGCACAGCAGACTCAGGGGAAGGAGCGGGGGTTTGGGGGGAGGAGTGGAGTGGGGCCAGGGGCAGAGCCAGGCGTTGAGCAGTGAGCACCCTGTAGCACATTGGAAAGTTGGCGCCTGTAGCTCCAGTCCCGGAGTTGACGCCTATGCAAGGAGCCGCATATTAACCTTTGAAGAGCCGCATGTGGCTCCGGAGCCACAGGCTGGCCACCACGGTATAGCCTCTCAGCAGGAGAGACATTTGAAACCTGATGAGCCAGGCATGCCCTGCCAGGAAAAAAATAAGTTTCCCTGAAGGGAAAGAGGAGTAAAACAATCTTCTCACTACTTATCTAATTAGCTGACTAACTATAACTATACTAACAACTATCTTAACCACTTCAGAAATATTAGAAAACTTGAGGCATGCTCAAGGCGGACATGCTAGTGCTCTGTGTCAGATCAAGGTGGTTGAGAAGGAACTGAGGGCAGTTCACCCGCACATCCCTACATAGTCTCAATATCCAGCACTAGGAGATATTGGGCGCGTGCGTAGGCTGAATACACACTGCTAATTGAAAATCTCCAATGAAAAGCTCAAGAGGCACATGCACACCTAAAGTGGAGCACCCTTAGGGACACTACTCAGAGAACAACAGCTTCACTCAAATTTCCCAGTGTTGCCATTTTGTTTTGCTGCACTCACTCCTGTCAAGTTGAAAGTTGACCAACTTCCTTGTGCCTCAGAGGATTTTACATCATATGTAGGGGGAAATGGAGAAGCATAGAACTTGATACAGCATGAACTCAATGGAACTGTGCAGTAGCAGGTTAATCCTGCAGAACAGGGCTTTTGAGGCAATGATAGAGCAAATGCTGGGAGTTCAACAGACATGGAGAAAATTACTGCTTCAGAATTTTGCTTTTCAACATTAAAGAAAAAAGATAATTTAGGTTTCTTTTAATTTTGATTTTTTTAAAATCAGAAAATTAGAGCAATAGAGACTACAAGACAGTTAAGTTGAAATACCACCTACAAGGAGCTCAGAAGATGTCTATACACCACATCACAGAAACACAAACCCAGGAACCAATCCCTGCAAATCTTGTAGCCTACTCTGTCCCCATATCTACTCTAGTGACACCATCAGAGGAGCCAACCACATCAGCCACACCATCAGGAGCTCATTCACCTGCACGTCTACTAATGTTATATATGCCATCATGTGCCAGCAATGCCCCTCTGCCATGTACATTGGCCAAACCGGACAGTCCCTACATAAAAGAATAAATGGACACAAATCAGACATCAGGAATGGTAACATACAAAAGCCAGTAGGAGAACACTTCAATCTTCCTGGACATTCTATAACAGATTTTAAAGTAGCTATACTTGAACAAAAACACTTCAGAAACAGAATTCAAAGAGAAACTGCAGAACTGAAATTCATTTGCAAATTTAACACCATTAATTTGGGCTTGAATAGGGACTGGGAGTGGCTGGCTCATTACAAAAGCAGCTTTGCCTCTTCTGGAATTGACACTTCCTCATCAGTTATTGGGAGTGGACTACATCCACCCTGATCAAATTGGCCCTGTCAACACTGGTTCTCCACTTGTGAGGTAACTCCCTTTTCTTCATGTATCAGTATATAATGCCTCCATCTGTAATTTTCACTCCATGCATCTGAAGAAGTGGTTTTTTACCCACGAAAGCTTATGCCCAAATAAATGTTAGTCTTTAAGGTACCACCAGACTCCTTGTTGTTTTTGTGGATACAGACTAACAAGGCTACCCCCTGACACTTGTAAAAATATGATTACATGAAAATGAAGTTTATAATACATCTACAAATGAATCTACATCTGGTTCCTTTTTTGATTCCTCAGTCCAGGCTGAATAGATCTATGAACTGAATAGGCAGCATACATAGTTCTTGGGGGTAAGAAAATACACCAGGTGGATTCAATAGCTTTTTAACCAAAGGGAGAAGAAGGTATTCCATGACACAGGATAGTCAAAAGAAGAATAAATTAAAGAGGGTCTCCACTATCTTCCCAAATATTGTACAGCCCTCAGCCCCAACAATTAAAGGCAATTTTTATGACCTGGTTTTAGGTTACCTATTAGAAGTCTACAACTTTTCTTGCAGGAGGCAAGCTAATGATCTCCTAGCACTCAGAGAAGCCCTCATAAACAATAGAACCTGAGTACAACCAAGATCAACTTTCCCATATTCATTATTAACTTAGAATATGAGACAACGTGGCTCTTCACAATGAGTACCACTTCTATGGCTGATTCAAATGCATTGGGTTTCTTCAGAAAGTTACACTGGGATCCCATCCAGTCAGTTCTAGTAAATCAAACTGTGCTACTCTGGAAGGGACTGGCTACCAATATAACCCAATGGGAAATCTGGATGCAATCGTTGTTACCTCATTGAGAATCCTATCCCATCATTGTTAATAAATGCAGATAAAATCACAGGGACATTGAATGGAAAACCTTGATGTGTTAGCTTTGTCTCACAGGGATCTGAATTTGGAAATATTAAAACACATCTAGATGTATCAGTAAGGATTGGGATCAAATCCCAGTATAATACTATAGAAACAGATTTCTTAGGATTTCTACTTTGATTTAATTGGCATTAAGCCTTGGCACTAGTAAATTTGTTATGAAAAAGTATTTACTGTGTACACACAGTAGCCACTTTTTAAATGTTAACTTCTCAGTTACATTATCTTTTAAAACAGTAATAGGCACCAATCTAAATTACTGTGTAAATGTTAAAGTAGTACACAGACAGCTGTGCAAATCATTAACATTAATGCAAATCATGAGGTTAAATCTCTGTATATAACTTTGAACATGTATCACTAAGTGTTTGCCAAATTGTTGGGTTTTTAAAATCTCAACTGCCATTTTACTACTGAGTGAAAAAGGTGAAAAGCACCACTAAGACAGACTATTTTTGAACTTCTCCAAAATAAAACTCACCACAGCTACCACCGTGTTTTAACCAATTTCTATTAAATTTATTTAAGATATTCTCTCAAAAGGCTCACAACTTGAAGGAAATGTATAATCATGTAGTTATAACTCTTTCAATATTTGGTTTTATAATAGAAATTCCAGCAACATTAATCTCTATAGCACTATGGACAAGATACTTCACATTACAAAAGAAAAAAAGTCACCACAGCAGAGCATTTCTCATTCACCTTTCCACAACATACTAGGCATAATCCCCCTATTTTTTACTACATATTCCAAATATTTCTATAAAATTATTATCAGAATTGTACATAGCCAGCCAAAGAATTTTAAAGAGAAACAACATTGTGGAAGCAAATATGCATAATAGCTAAAGTAAAATGGCCTCAATCACTTCTACAATAAAGGACAAAGCTTTTATGACACACACAGCCATTTAAAAAGACTATCTCGTGGACTAATGTATGAAGAGTTGCTCGCATTATAAAACATGAGTGGTCTGTCATGCTGAATATATTGTGAAATCAAGTTCACAAAACGAAGACATGTGGGAAGATTCAGCAACAGATCAGCCAGCTATCTATTGGAAAATATGCCTGAGCCACAAGTCACAAAAAATACATACACAGAAAAATGTACCATCAGTCAAAAAGATATTCAACAAGAAATAAAATAAACTTTATTTACAATAGAGTGTGTGTGTGCACATGCATGCAGCTAAAATCCTCTAAATAAACAGTAAAACAATATCAAAATATCTAAAATAAAATACACCCAATCCCCAATAAGGGCAAATTAATCACTAGTGGAAAAACTGAATAACTGAAAGACATTCTCAAAACAAACACACAGAAGACACTTTCAAAATTATTAAAACAGATATTGCCTATCCATCATAGCTAGTACTTGCTGATATTCATAAAAATATGTATATGAACTGATGATGCAGTTTATTTGATCTCAATGCTTCATTTTCAAGTCTTGCATAAATGGCTGTATTCACCTCTTTTGTTCTCTGAAGCACTGAACAAGCATCCTTTTTTTGGATACGGGTGTGATCAATTTCCTGTAATTAGGGCAGTGGGGAAACACTAGTGGATCTCAGTCCTTCCTGCCTTCTATTTCTATATTATTGTGAGTTTTGTGACATGATCAGTATTGTCAAGAGAAGTATGTAAAGCCACAGAAAGTCACCCACCAGGCAGGAATGAACATTTTAAACATTGCTCTCTGTTTAAGGGATCAGATTCTTAAAAATCCATATAAACCAAGGAAAAAAGTAATTTTTATTTAACTCATTAATGCAGATATGTTTACTTTTTAATATTACTGTTTAGTGTCAATGATCTTAGAGCACTCACAAGAGCCGAGGCAGGCAATGCATACAGTTGCAACATAAAACAGTAGGCAAAATATCTTTTATATGTCAGCCACATTACTTTCCTTCAGTTATGAATGCTATACACAGTGCAACAGCTTCCCCAAGTTTTCTTAAAGTGACAAAATTAATCTACTCTGCACTTATTGTTTACTTTTAATGCATAAAATTGATGAAGCATAGAAGCAGGTAAGAAGGAAGAGAAAAGAAAGCAAAGAATATATATGAAAGCTTTAATTAAATTATGTCACATAACTAAATGCATATGCTAGAGAAGGGTTAATGATGTGTATATCTCCTGATGATTCCCTGAGGAGCAATTTGCTGATACAGCTCCATTACATCAGACACAATAAAAATGTCTGTGTTGACCAGTAAAGCTAGGTCTGGTTCTCTTCAAACACTATCACTCTGGTGGTATGTGACTCATTCTCCTTTCTCCCCCAGTGCTAGTGTGGCTAATTCTTTAGCAACTATTTACATTTAAATGTCAGGGAAAAAACTTGCATAAAGAAGCAAGACTTTTGGACGCTAACCTAATAAATTATTGTTGCTGGCTGCTGAACAGTAGATAGCATCTGGCTTTAGCTACTGTTAATGTCTTTGTTTCTTAAAGAGTCATGTAGTAAACCAGGTATAAAGTCAGTCTTCTGTAAAACAAAACAAGCTGCATTAAAATGTTGACAAAACCCTTTAGTATGGTATCTGCTTATCAGAAAATATTGGTTGTCAATTTTTCTCCCATCAAAATTAGTTCAATCTTATTTAAAATAAATTCTAATAAAGAACCAGACAACAGCTAATAAGAAAAATCTTTGAGGAACTGATTTAAAACACATTTTTAAAATCTACAGAAATAAAGTTGCACATCACAGCAAAATAAAAAAATAATGTAAAAATCTAATATTTTAAAATCTCCTCTTAGATATTAATAAATTCATCCTTTTAAAATGAAACTACCAGTTTTAGTTCTGTTAAATTGGAAGAACCCTAAATACTCCATCAGTCTTCTCTTACTCCATCTCTTTCCTCTAGATAGGTGTAGGCAACCTATGGCATGCGTGCCGAAGGCAGCACGCGAGATGATTTTCAGTTGCACTCTCACTGCCTGGGTCTGGTCTGGGGGGCTCTGGATTTTAATTTAATTTTAAATGAAGCTTCTTAAACATTTTAAAAACCTTATTTAATTTACATACAACAATAGTTTAGTTATATATTATAGACTTATAGAGAGAGACCTTCTAAAAACGTTAAAATGTATTACTGGCACACAAAACCTTAAATTAGAGTGAATAAATGAAGACTCGGCACACAATTTCTGAAAGGTTGCTGACCCCTGCTCTAGATTATGTCATAGCTACAATTCTTTCTGTCAAGGGCTTTGCCTAGGACAAAGACTCTCAGATGAAAAACCATGAACATTGGTCCTTTGGGGGCAGCCTGATCAAAAGCCACTTAGGGCTAGTCTACACTGGCAACGCTAAAGCGCTGCTGTGGCAGTGCTTTAACGTGCCTTGTGTGGTCGCGGCAGAGCGCTGGGAGAGAGCTCTCTCAGCGCTCTAAAACAACCCACCTCCATGAGGGGTGTAGCTACCAGCACTGGGAGCCGGGCTCCCAGTGCTGATGCATTGTCTACACCAGCGCTTTAGAGTGCTGAAACTTGCTGCACTCCGGGGTGTGTTTTTTCACACCCCTGAGCCAGAAAGTTGCAGCGCTGTAAATTGCCAGTGAAGACAAGCCCTACGTCAATGAAAAGGCTCCCAAGCAGTATGGCATTAAATTTCTAAAGCTTCATGGTAGAGTGCTTCTCACTGTATATTTTGGAAAAGCAGAAATAGGTATGGAAAAAATCCAGATAATTTGGGACCTAAGCCCATTCCCACTGAAGTCAATGTAAATTTTGCCATTGATTTCAATGGGAGCCATTTTAGGCCATTGATGAGAAGCACCATTGACGATTTACAGATAGACTGAGAAGGGCAATAGTGTTTAATATATCTGGATAAGTCACCTTAATATTCATGGGACAACCTTAACTTCCCAAAGACAGTCCAGCAAAAGAAGAAGTACAAGCTGTTGAGCTTTGAAAGTCCTTTTTCCTTCCTAAAACCAGCAACCATACATACAAATTTGAGATGGAAAAGACTTAATTCACACATTTTCTTCCCTCTCTTGCTAATGTAGAAACATTCCCTCCATGAAGTTCTCCTGTGTTTCATTCAATCTAGTTTAAATGGCTAAACTGGTGTCATTTCCACTTTTTCCCTTGGGATCTTTTATTGTATAGTCTAATATCCAAGCTATGTCTAAATCTTGCCAATTCTTCCTTTAAAGCACCACAGACTACTGAAATGCCTTTTCCTGATTGTTCAGCTTGGCAAGCACACCCAGCAGCTCTCCATTGTTGTGAGCAACTACCCAGCTGACCATGCCAGCTACATGTTCCAGAGGCACTACGGCTTGGAGCAGACAGGAGATATTGGACCTCCTGGGCCTGTGGGGAGAAGAGGCTGAGCAAACACAGCTACAGACCAGCTGTAGAAACATGGACATCTATGAGCAGATTGCATAGGGGGTGCAGAAGAAGGGGTATAAGAGGGTCCAGCAGCAGTGCTGTGTGAAGGAACTACATCAGGCATATCAGAAGGCCAGGATGGCCACCAGTCAATTGGATGCAGACTTATAGATCTGCTGCTTTTACAAAGACCTGCATGCCATAGACCTGCACCCCACTCCATCTCCCACACACCACCCTCTTGTATACCTTGAGGAACCCAAGCCACAGATCCTAGCGTGAACAAGGAGAAAGAGGAAGAGGAGAATGATGGGGAGACATGTGACTGAGGGGTTCAGCTATGCTGCGAGCTAGGTGAGCCTGATGCAGGGGAAGGAACCTTGTATAAGTGTGTAAATGTATTTCCCAGTAGAATGATATACTGAGGGCAACTCCAACTTAAAAGGACACAGCTATTGACTTTTCATTAATTTACTGGTACTAGAAGAGATAGTGGTACAATAAAGCTTTTCATTGCTCTGTAGAGTAAGGGTACATCTACACTACAGCGGGGAGTCGATTTAAGATACGCAAATTCAGCTACGTGAATAGCGTAGCTGAATTCGACGTATCGCAGCCGACTTAACCCGTTGTGAGGACGGCGGCAAAATCGACTTCTGCGGCTTTCTGTCGGCGGCGCTTACTCCCACCTCCGCTGGTGGAGTTAGAGCGCCGATTTGGGGATCGATTGTCGCGTCCCAACGGGACGCGATAAATCGATCCCCGAGAGGTCGATTTCTACCCGCTGATTCAGGCGGGTAGTATAGACCAGACCTAAGACAAGGAGGGCTGGGGGAGAAGTTTGTTTACATTCACAGGGATTTGATGGAGATACTCTTCAGTCCTCTCCCAAAGGTTTCTAGGGATGGCAACCTTATTTCTTCCTCTGCATAGGACACTTGCTGTGTCAGTCAGTGATAACTTTGGCATTCGGGCCCAGGCAGCTTTGGGATGCCAGCAGCACCTGTGCTCTCTGTGCCTTTCTTACCTTCAGGAGTGAGATATCAGCTAAAATCACAACTGCCTCTGGAAAATGATGTCAGTATTCAGTGTCATTGCCCTATATTCATAGTTTCATGCAGCCGAGCAATTCCCTCCTCATTTCCCTCACCCCGATGGGTCATACTCACCATGGCTGGTGCTGTGAGGTACACTGTTCACAAGCACTCTGAAGCAGAAGTGTCAATAAGCATGTCTTGTTTAAAACTTTAGGGGAGCAAGGGAAGGGAGTTCTGAATCTTAACTTTCACTTTCCATTGTGACTATATTCAGGGACGGCTTTAGGCACCGCGGGGCCCGAGTCGAAAGAGCTGTCGCCGAAGTCCCGCTGCTGTCTTCGGCGGCAGCTCAATCGCTGCCACGGAAGACAGTGGTGGGACTTCGGTGGCAACTTCTTCGGGATGTTGCAGGGCCCTCTTAGGAGTGCGGGGCCCGATTCCGGGGAATCGGCTGAATCACCCTAAAGCCGGCCCTGACTATATTGACAATGGTACGCCTCTGTGTTTTATCTGCAGCTGCTACTTGTAGCAGCCTTGAGGGGTTTCTCCTCCACACCCACAGAACCCCTGAGCCAGATATGGAGGAGAAAGAAGAGGACTCAGGATGTCACGTTCAATGAGATCCTGAAAGCCAGAGCTGCATAAGACTGTGAGCAACGGGCCTGGAGAGTGAACACTGCAGACAGCCTGTAGAAGGACTGAGTGGACAGGAGAAGGACCCAGACAACACAGCAGGAAAAGAAGACTGAGATGCATCAGGACATAATGGAGTTTCTCTGGCAGCAAACACAGATGCTGCAGACTCTTGTGGACCTACAGGTTCAACAATCACAGGATCACTTCCCTTTGCAGTCCATGGTGAACTCCATTACAGCACCTGCCTATACCCCGCCCCCTCAACATTCCATTAGGGGGCTGCATTCCTACCCCTACCACTCTACCCTGGGGGACATTACAGACAACCACAGCTTCACATACAGTGACCTGTAAAAGCTACGGTTGGCGTATGTGTAGGTAAAATAGACTTGATTGTTTTTTCCCCTTGTTAAGTTTTGTTCCATTAATTTATTATGTTTTTAATGTATTTTCTTTTAAATAGCACAGATTTTTCTTTGCATTGGTTTTGTCACTGAATAAAATTCTATTATCTGGAAAATAATTAATCTTTATTAGCTCACAACATGTGCTGTGGCATGCCTACCAGTTTTGAAAGCATGCATTTACTTGTTACTGTAAAGTGTGAGGCAAATCATAGGATCAGTGACAGTGTAATAATCACAAATGTACAGCAAGCACCGCAAAATTAACAGGGGCATTTACAGTGTTATATATTCATAGATGTACATCAAGCACCATACTATACTTAACAGGCCCCAAAACAGCAGGGTCAGGTGAAACACAGTAAACAGCAATACACTATTGTGCTTCACAGTTAAAGTGCCCTTTCAAAGCCGCCCTGAGCCATATAGTTCTATGTTGAGCTCTTCTATTAGCCCCTGTGTCTGGCAGTTCAAACTCAGATAGCCATTCCACCGCCACCCCAGCAGCAATCTTTCTCCCTTTGCTTCACAGATATTATGCAGGACATAGCAGTCAGCTATAACCATTGGGATGTTTTTTTCACTGAGATCCAATCTTGTGAGTAAACAACACCAGCATCCCTTCAATCTACTAAAAACACATTCAACTGTCATTCTGCACCTGCTAGGCAGGTAGCTGAATCTTTCTTTGGTGCTGTTGAGGTGGCCAGTGTACAGCTTCATGAGGAGCTCATGGGGAGCAAGGGGTAAGCTGAGTCCCCCAGGATCGCTATTGGCATTTCATCATTGCCTATGGTAATTCGCCAGTTGGGAAGGTTCCTGCTTGTAGATTTCTGAAAACAGTCCTGTTTTCTTAAAGATGCGAGTTCCATGCACCTTCCCTGACTAGCCAATGTTGATGTCAGTAAAGCATCCCAATGATCCACCAATGCTTGCATAACCTAGAAAAGTAGCCCTTTCTATTGATGTAGTCTGTGGCAAGATGGGCTGGTGCCAAAATAGGATATCATAGAATCATATATCTACAAGCAGGGACCTTCCCAACTGGCGAATTACCATAGGCAATGATGAAATGCCAATAGCAATCCTAGATGACCTCCTGAGGTCTAATCCAACCCCCTGCTCAAAGCAGGACCAACTCCAACTAAATCATCCCAGCTAGGGCTTTGTCCAGCTGGGCCTTAAAAACCTCTAAGGATGGAGATTCTACTACTTCCCTGGGTAACCCATTCTAGTGCTTCACCACCCTCCTAGTGAAATAGCTTTTCCCCCAATACCCAACCTAGATCTCCCTGTCTGCAACTTGAGACCATTGCTCCTTGTTCTGTCATCTGCCATCAGTGAGAACAGCCTAGCTCCATCCTCTTTGGAACCCCTCTTCAGGTAGTAGAAGGCTGCTACAAATCCCCCCTCACTCTTCTCTTCTGCAGACTAAATAAGCCCAGTTCCCTAAGCCTCTCCTCATAAGTCATGTGCTCCAGCCCCTAATAATTTTCGTTGGCCTCAGCTGGACTCTCTCCAATTTGTCCACATCCTTTCTCTAGTGGGGGCCCCAAAACTGGATGCAATACTCCAGCTGTGGCCTCACCAGTGCCGAATAGAGGGGAATAATCACTTCCCTCGATCTGCTGGCAATGCTCCTACTAATACAGCCCAATATGCCATTAGCCTTCTTGACAACAAGGGCACACTGTTGACTCATATCCAGTTTCTCATCCACTGTAATCCCCAGGTCATTTACTGCAGAACTGCCGCTTAGCCGGTCGGTCCCCAGCCTGTAGCAGTGCATGGGATTCTTCCATCCTAAGTGCAGGACTCTGCACTTGTCCTTGTTGAACCTCATCAGATTTCTTTTGGCCCAATCCTCCAATTTGTCTAGGTCATTCTGGACTCTATCCCTACCCTCCAGTGTATCTACCTCTCTCCCCAGCTTAGTGTCATCCGCGAACTTGCTGAGGGTGCAATCCATCCCATTATCCAGATCATTAATGACGATGTTGAACAAAAATGGCCCCAGGACAGACCCCTGGGGCACTCTGCTTGATACCGGCTGCCAACTAGACATCGAGCTGTTTATCACTACCCATTGAGCCTGACGATCTAGCCAACTTTCTAACCACCTTATAGTCCATTCATCCAATCCATACTTTTTTAACTTGCTGGCAAGGATACTGTGGGATACCGTATCAAAAGCTTTGCTAAAGTCAAGATATATCACGTCCACCGCTTTCCCCGTATCCACAGTGCCAGTTATCTCGACATAGAAGACAATCAGGTTGGTCAGGTATGACTTGCAATATTTTTATACTCTTCCCTAGTCATCTTCCTTTTTGTGTTTAAGCTTACCGAAGATTTCTCTGCTAAGCCAAGCTGGTCGCCTGCCATATTTACTATTCTTTCTGCAAATTGGATGGTTTGTTCCTGCGCCCTCAATAAAGCTTCTTTAAAATACAGCCAGCTCTCCTGGACTCCTTTCCCCCTCATATTAGCCTCCCAGGGGATCCTGCCCATCAGTTCTCTGAGAGAGTCAAAATCTGCTATTCTGAAGTTCAGGGTCCGTATTCTGCTGCTCTCCTTTCTTCCTTTTGTCAGGATCCTGAACTCGACCTCTCATGGTCACTGCTGCCCAGGTTGCCACCCACTTCTACTTCCCCTACCAATTCTTCCCTGTTTGTGAGCAGCAGGTCAAAAGGAGCACGGCCCCTAGTTGGTTCCTCCAGCACTTGCACCAGGAAGTTGTCCCCAACACTCTCAAAAAACGTCCTGGATTGTCTGTGCACTGCTGTGTTGCTCTCCCAGCAGATGTCAGGGTGATTGAAGTCCCGCATGAGAACCAGGGCCTGTGATCTGGAAACTTCTATTAGTTGTCCAAAGAAAGCCTTGTCTACCTCATCCTCCTGCTCTGGTGGTCTACAGCAGATGCCCACCACAACACCATATGGATGCTGTGTATTGCTCCACCAGAGTTTGGAAACCTCATTGCTGCAAATCCATCCACTATGTCCTGCAAACTGTCAAGAGTCACAGTCCTGAGTAACAGAAGATGATTAATGGCCCTGCATACTTGTATGACAATGGTCTCCACAGTGGATTTTCCAACTCCAAAATGATTTCTCACTGATGGGTAGCAATCCGGCATTGCAAGTTTCCGTAGTGCACTTTTCGCTTCTCTTATTTTGGTGTCCCTATGCTAAAGGGCTGGGGTGAGCTCAGCACACAGATCCAGAAATGTGGCCTTGTGCATCCAAAAATTCTGCAGCCACTGCTTGTCACTCCAAGCCTGCATTATGATGTGATCCCACCAGTCATGCTCATTTCTTGGGCCCGGAAGCGGCACTCCACTATGTGCAGCTGTTGTGTGAACACCACCAACCACCTTTAATTGGTTCTCGCTATACCTCACAGCAATCTGTCCTCCAAAAAATCATGTTCCCCACTGATTCAGTTCTTCTTACAGCTCTGCAAATAATAGAGGATGATGCGTCCTGTGTTTGCAAAACTTATAACAATACTGCAGAGCTGTGCAGACTCCATGCTTCTGTCAGAGATGGAGAAAAGCGAGGAGGGCCAAGAGGGTTTGTGGGATTTTTAAAAAGAGATGCAAAAATTATGGGATATAGATGATATTATGGGATGGAGACAGTTTGTGTGTTAGGAAGCTGGCCCCCTGCTCCAAGTCACTCCAGTGTGACTCATTTCTGCCCCATCATGCATTGCCAAAACTTCCCAAAAGACAGTGCACTGGACTGTAGTTGGCTGCATCTATCCATGGCGCACCACACTGTGGTTTTGACCATAACACCCTTATCTTTCCATTGCACCACTGGCTCCCCTTTCTCTCCTGGATCAAGCACAAACTTGGGCCATCCTAAACTGATTTCTCCACTTCCTTGATACTTGATTCTAATTTTTTTTTAAAGGGGAGGAGGACACTTGAAAAAATAGGGGTTGGATTAAAAAAGGACTTATGAACCTAAATTTCAGGATCAGAACCTGCTGGGATTCACAAAGCCTCTGCTCAAGTGCCCCCGAACTCTGTAGGTGCCCAAAATCATTCAGCATCTAAATTTTTGCAATAAAAGTTCCCTAGGTGTCTATGTTTCTGTCTCTGACTATATGCAGTACAGCCCCACGCCAGGTGTCCAGACTCCTAAGCCCCAGAGCAATTCACAAACAAGGGGAAGATAGGCATCACTTCACCTAACTTACTTGCAGGGCCTGATCCAATAGGCATGCTCAGACTGGGCCCTTATGGACAGGGCCCTACCAAATTCGCTGTCCATTTTGTTCAATTTCACGGGCAGAGCATTTTAAAATTGGTCAATTTCACAACTTCAGATGTTTACAACTGAAATTTCAAGGTGTTGTAACTTTGGGTGTCCTGACCCAAAAGATGATTGTGGAGAGATCGTGGGATGATTGCAGGGGACCGCAGGATTGCCACCCTCACTTCTGTGCCATGGAGCTTCCGGCAGCTGGAGATGGAGATGGGTTCAATCCCCCCCCCATGCCGCCTCAACCAGGGGCTCCTAGCTGCTTGTCCCAGCCAGTGCCCAGGGGCCCAGGCCAATTTGGGGGGGCCCTGGAAAAATGGGCACCTGAGCCCTGGCAGAAGCTGTGAGGGCCCCAGCAGTAGGCCCAGGATGGAAGCCCCAAGTCCCAGCAGGAGCCACAAGGGCTGAAGCCCCGAGCCCCAGCTGGAGCTGTTGGACTGAAACCCTGAGCACAGGTGCCCTCCGCCACGGCTGGAGCCGTGGGGGATGGAAGCTTTGAGCTCTGGCTGGAGCTGTGGGAGGCAGAAGCCCTGAGGCCTGGCTCAAGCCACAGGGGGCAGAAGCCTTGAGCCTGGGTGCCCAGAGTCCCAAGAAGAGCCGCAGGGGTTGGAAGCCCTGAGCCCTGGCTGGAGCCATGGGGAATGGAAGCCCTAAGCCCTGGCAGAAGCTGTGGCTCAGAAGCCCAGCTCCAGGGCTGCTGCAGTGCAGAAGAAAGGGTGCTGCACCCTCACTTCTGCACTGCCTCTAAAGGTGGGTCTGATCTCCCCACTAAGAGTGGCTGTGCAGGGGTAGGACAAGTCCTGTCCCAGCCCCAACTCGTCCCAGACTAACAGCTGGCTGGGGCTCTCCCAGCAGCACAGAGCAGATCGGACCCACTTCTGGAAGCCTCCTCAGGCTGCAGGAAGCTCCGACGCTGTTGCACAGCCCCAGAACTTCCTGAAGCAGGAGGAGGTACCCAGAGGTGGGTCTGATCTCTCCTTGAGAGTGGCTGTGCAGGGGAAGAACAAGTCCTGTCCCTCCCCAGCCCGCCCAGGACTAGCAGCTAGGAGCCCCAGGCTGGGGCGCTCCCTGCAGCATGGGGGAGACAGGACTTCATGGGGAAGGGCTTATTTCACAATCCATGACACTTTTTTCATGGCAGTGAAACTGGCAGGGCCCTACTTATAGACAAGCTTACACAAAGCAGCTGGGAGAGAAAGGAGGACCTCTCTCATAACTTTTAGCCAAGTGATTAGGGTACTTACCTGGGATGTGGGAGACCTTGATTCAAGTCCTCCCTCTATCTGTGTGAGAGAAGGAATTTGAACTGAGCTCTGCCACCTCTCATGTGAGTGCCCTACCCACTGTTCAGGATATTTTGGTGTGGGGGGCTCTCAGTCTCTCCCGTAGAAGCTGTCCCACTGTGGAAAAATAATTAACAAAATAATGGGAGCAGGGGAACTAGATCCTAGGTCTCCCAGCTCCCACATGCATGCTCTAACCATCAGGCCACAGAGTCATTCTCTCTCTCTGGTCCAAAAATTCTGCCACCCAACCCTGCTCCGGCACTGGCCTCCTGGCCGCGGCCCCTGGCCACAGCCCCACTCCCGCTCCCGGCCCCTGCTCACACCACAACCCCTGGCTCCTTGCCCAGACCCCCAGCTCCCGGGGTGGGGAGAGGATGCGGACATGTTCCGTTACAGGTAAGGGGGGGCACAACATAAAAAGTTTTGGGAACACTGATCTACAGTGCATTGGGCCAGAAAGAGAGTGGGAGAGAGAGAGAGCGCGCACACAGAGCTTTAATGGAGAGACTGATGGAGCCCCACAGTGGAATAGCCCATAGCCCAGTAGCTAGGGCCAGAGTGCCGGAATGGGGAGGAGGAGGAGGGCCATGGCCCCCCAACTTTTTACCAGCCATAAGGGAGAGACAGGAGGAAGGGGCAGAGAGAAGTGAGCAGGGGGTGGTTTGGGGGGGCAGGGGCGGAGGGAGGGTGGGGGCTCAGGGAGAAGGGGCTGCATGAGGGCGCTGCCTTGGAGGGAAGGGGCAGTGCCATGGTTCGAGTCCCAGTGGTCCCCTCATTTTTAGGGACCTTCTGCCACTCCTGGGTAGGGCACTCTCCTGAGAGGTGGCAGATCCCAGCTCAACTCACTTCTCTCTCTCAGGTGGAGGGGGAACTTGAACCAGGAGTCTCCCACATCCCAGGTGAGTACCCTAACCACTGAGCTAAAAGTTATGAGGGAGGACCTCCTCCACCAGGCACATAATACTAAGAGATGGTTTTCAGTTGAAAATCCCAAGCAGGAGGTGCCTCCTGAAGCCCAGACTTTGGCACCCATCTCTGAGAGAGGGGTTGGGCTTAACATACGCCCCTCAGCTAGGTACCTCCCATCAGCTATCTTAGGCAAGGTGCCTCCTAGCATGCTGGCTTTTGTGCATCCCATTCTGAGCCACCTATGTCTCCCCATTCACTATATAGGGAGCCTAGGTACTTAACTCAGGTTTTGTGAATCCCAGTGATTTTCTAGATGCTTAAAAGTTAGGCCTGGTGACACTGAGAATATTGCTCTGTTGTGACAGATCTCCTTATGAATGCCTTTACCAAACACAGTCACTATATCAGGGGTAGGCAACCTATGGCACGTGCGCCGAAGGAGGCAAACAAGCTGATTTTCAGTGGCACTCACACTGCCCGGCTCCTGGCCACGGGTCTGGGGGGCTCTGCATTTTAATTTAATTTTAAATGAAGCTTCTGAAACATTCTGAAACCTTATTTACTTTACATACAACAATTGTTTAATTATATATTATAGACTTATAGAAAGAGACCTTCTAAAAAGGTTAAAATGTATTTCTGGCACACGAAACCATAAACTTAGAGTGAATAAATGAAGACTCGGCACACCACTTCTGAAAGGTTGCCGACCCCTGCACTATATCCAAACACTTTTTAGATAAACATGTATTCTCTTTGTACTTACATCATCTTTGTATATCACATGCCGTATTTTTCTCTCTCGTCTTAAAAACTATGGACTCAGTAATGCTCTTATACATATGAGTGATGCTGTGAAATGGGAGGAGACATATTGCATGCACACAGAAGCATAAAAAGGGGAGTCCCTTATTACAGCTGTTCAATATGTGTAGCCAATGCAATGATTCTGGCCTTCTCTTCTGTGAGCTACTAACATTGCCATTGTATGATACTGTGCAACATTTCAGTATGATATTTGAGAAATAGTATACAATCATGTAAAGACTAAATGCATATGCACGATGAGAAAGTTAATGCAAATGCAACCAAACCTTGTCATTTCCTGCCTTTAGAGTACTTAACTGTGCAGCATTAACATTTTCTTAACAGCTTTTCTTTATGGAATGTATTTGTAATTCCAGGCTAGCCATATTTTAAAGAAAAACATTGAGGCCTCAAAAAGGCATTTTAAATATAATTATATCAAAAGCATATTTGAAGGTAGGTGTGATTCAAAGGTCAAACTCCCTAATATATTTGAAAGGCACTTAATACTTTGGTCTCTAAACAGTGAAGTGTTGCCAAAATGAGTGAAGGATAAGTGAGTTGATCAATGGTTCAGTGAGAGGAAGCATTACCTAGTAAGAAAAGCACAGACAGATTCAGAAAATCTGGATTCTTTTCTAGCACTATTACATATAATAGGTGCCTTGGAGAAGACATCAACTACCATGAAATAGGGTGCCTCAGTTTCCCCATCTATAAAACAAAAATAATGGTACTTCCCAGGTATTGTGAAGCACAATTCATTAATATCTGTAAAGTGCTTAGAATTGTGATTGGTTGGATCACAGAAACCCCTTTGGGAACTGCCAACTAATGTGCCAAGACTACTTCTGCCCCTGCTTTCCCTGCCAGCTTGGGACTCCAGCACCCTGTCTTGTTGAGCCAGACACGCCAGTCTGCTCCAACACAGACCCACTGTCTGAACCATGTGCCCCAAAGCTGCAGACTTAACTGAAAGCAACTTAAGAAGTGTTCCTATCTTTAACACTGAGATGCCCAACTCCCAATGGGGTCCAATCCCCAAATAAATCTGTTTTACCCTGTATAAAGCTTTTGTATAAAGCTTATACAGGGTAAACGCATAAATTGTTTGCCCTCTATAACACTGATAGAGAGATATGCACAGCTGTCCCCCCCCCCCCCATGTATTAATACATACTCTGGGTTAATTAATAAGTAAAGAGTGATTTTATTCAATACAGAAAGTAGGATTTAAGTGGTTTCAAGTAGTAAAGACAGAACAAAGTGAATTACTAAAAGCAAAATAAAATAAAACATGCAAGTCTAAGCCTAGTACAGTAATAAAACTGAATACAGATAAAATCTCACTCTCAGGGATATTTCAATAAGTTTCTTTCACAGACTGGACACCTTCCTAGTCTGGGCACAATCCTTTCCCCTGGTCCAGCCCTTGTTCAAGCTCAGGTGGTAGCTAGGGGATTTCTCATGATGGCCACCCACTTTGTTATGTTCCACCCACTTATATATCTTTTGCATAAGGCGGGAATCCTTTGTCCCTCTGGATTCCCACCCCTCCTTCTCAATGGAAAAACACCAGATTAAAGATGGATTCCAGTTCAGGTGACATGATCACGTCATTGTAAGACCCCAAGCCTTCATTCCTCCCAGCCTGACTCACAGGAAGGCCTGCCTGCAAACAGAGCCATCCACAGTCAATTGTCCTGGTTGATGGGCGCCATCAAGATTCCAAACCATCATTAATGGCCCACACTTTGCATAATTACAATAGGCCCTCAGAGTTATATTTCATATTTCTAGTTTCAGATACAAGAGTGATACATTTATACAAACAGGATGACCACACTCAGTAGATTATAAACTTTGTAATGATACCTTACAAGAGACCTTTTGCATGAAGCATATTTTAATTAGAGTATATTCACACACATCAGCATACTTTCATAAAATCATATAGAGTGCAATGTCACAAGAATACTTGAATAAAAACTATAAATGTTCAAGGAATATTTATCAGAGTAACTAAAAGTTTTTGTTAGTATTCAACAAAGTATCAAAATATTGTGTTTTGTCTGTTTGTAACTTTTCTAAAAGTTTCTTCTTAAAAGCCAATATATATCCCTATATATGTCCAATCCCTTGCATATATATGGTGGTTTACTGGCTTGTTTAAAAAAATAAACAGCAAAGCTTATGTGTACAAATGACAAATGTGCAGTCATTACAGGTAAGAATTAATTATTCTCTTATTCATGTTAGTGATACCCAAAATCATAGGGTAAAATCCTGGCCCTATTGAAGTCAATGGAAAAATCCCTGTTAATTTTAATAGGGCAAGATTTCACTCATAGTGCACTAAGATTACGTGACACTATCTGTTACAATCTGGCTGAAGAGGGGAGCTGTACTCTCAGAGCATATTTGTTTATCTGAGATGATTATGATGTAGAGGCTCCAAATTTATGATTCTGCCAGAGGTTTGGCCCCTTTATGTCTGACATTGTCATCTGAGTCTTTCTTGTTGCATTATTGACTAGGAAATTACAGAAGAAAAATAAAACACTTAAAACATTAGATGAATGTGGTGCTAGAAAAAACAAAATCAAACCCTGGGATGAGATTCTATGCTGCGCCTCTAATTTAGAGGCTCTACACAGAATTTATAGCCCACGAGGGAGGGGGAATTAAGCTCTCTTTAAAACACTGTTGTGTCTTCACGTTTCTGGAGTGACACAAGGACCAGAGTGCTCTGGTGTACCATAGGTGTAACCTGTCCCATACTGCCCAGAATCTTTGGCTACAGCTAAGTGTTGTGGCGCCAATCCCTTGCATCCCCAGCTCTACACCTTATACCAGGATTTATGAAACAGTCCTTGGAAGAAAGTCTGGGTGCATCCACACTAGGAAAAAAAATGGTGTTTTTTCCACTATATGTTAGTTAAAATCCTAATGGGGGATGACACAGTGTGTAGTTTTCACATATATTAACAGGTTGAGGGAATGACTAGGGAGAGCCTGGGGTTTGCCTTGACCAGTTAACATGTGAGTTTCCATACTAGGATTTTTAAAGCATGTTAATTACCACATATTAGCTAGCATGGTAAAAAGCACCTTTTTTCCTAGTGAAGACAAGGTTGCTCTGGCTGTCCCCAGTTCCTACACTGGGGGAATTCTCCCCAGCTATATCTGGGGAATGTAGCACCCATTTATGCTGCTCTGGCCCCTTAAAACTGGCACACCGGAAACAGAGTGGGGTAAGACTTTCATCCCTTCTTTTTAATTAATTGGCTAGAAAGTCATCTTTAATAGTGTGGTAAAACGAAAATCTGACAGACCTGATTTTTTTTAAGAGATGGAAATTAAAGATCAGTACTAGTCACGAGTAAGAAAACAAGCTCTTCTCCTGAAACAAAGAATATAACAGGAATTCCCTATAATAGGAATTTGTTTATTTAATTTTAAAGCCTTTACATTTTTCTTTCTTCCTTCATTTTTTATAAATAAAATCTCAACCTATTTCTGCTTTTTATTCACAATTTCTCTCTCTCTTTTTTTTTTTTTTTTTTTTTTAATTTTCAACCCCTGCTTTTTACTATTAGTCTGTTGGAATCTCTTCTTAGTTCTTGCCAGGTAAAAGAGGTAGGTTTTTCAATTGTACTTGCTCAAGTGAGTTATCTTAACGCAACTGAAAAGCCTTATTAAAATGCAGACTAACATATTTTGCCCTGTCTCGAAGAGCAAAAAAGTCATGTTTTCTCAATCAAGTCAGCTCAATGGAATTAGCTTAACATGACTAGAAAGCCCTCTCAACGTTTGTGAAGTCATAGATATCTGAAGTCATGTTAGCTGGCCATATTATACCCTAGGAGTCCCCTCAGCTTACAGAAGCAGACACTTAGACCCAGATCCTCAAAAGTATTTTGGCTCCTAACTTCCATTGAAATCAATAGGAGTTAGATGCCTAAATACCTTTGATGACCTGGGCTTTAGGGCTTGTCTACGCAGGGAGTTATTCTGGAATAACTATTCCTGATTGACTCCATGAGTGGAGGTTCTTATTCTGGAATAAGTATGCCCTTATACCAAATTAATTTAATCACAGTGGATTAAACTAATTCACAATATGACACTCTTAGGGTACGTCTTCACTACCCGCCGTATTGGCGGGCAGCAATCGATTTATCCGGGATTGATATATTGCGTCTCATTAAGACGCGATATATCGATCCCCGAAAGCGCTCACCATCGACTCCGGAACTCCACCAGAGCGAGCAGCGGTAGCGCAGTGGACGGGGAGCCACGGCCATCGATCCCGCGCCGTCTGGACCCCAGGTAATTTGATCTAAGATACTTCGACTTCAGCTACGCTATTTGCGTAGCTGAAGGTGCGTATCTTGGATTGATCCCCCACCCTAGTGTAGACCAGCCCCTATTCCAGAAAAAGTGTACACACACATGGAGTTAATCATAAATAGTTAACCCATTTAAAATTTGCACCCTATATTATTCCTGATTTATTTTCATAGGAAGACAAGCCCCTAGCCCTGGTCTGTACTTAAAAAGTTTTACCAGTAAACTGCTTCGGTAAGAAATGTGATTTTGTTTTTTTATTGATGTATTTATACCAGTTAAAGCCCTAGAGTAGTCACGGTTTTACTAGTATAAGGCACTTTCTATTTCTCTTCACTGAACTTGAATAAATTATACTAGTATAAAGCCTGGTCTACACTTAAAAGTTTTGTTTGCATAGCTATGACTGTTAAAATTGGAGTGGGGTCTGTGGGGGAATCTAACCAAAAGTCTTAGTTTAGATGCAGATATACCAGCAAAAAAAGAGCTTTTGATAGTATAACTTATTTTGTTCAGGGAACTGGTATGAACTATACCAGTACAAGAACTCTTTCTAGTGTAGACAACGCCTAAGCACTTTTACTGTATAACTATGTCTATACTGGGGAGTTTGTTTGCTTCAATTATGATGAAAGTTAAAACTGCAAAACTCATAAATGTAGACAAGGCCCTAGCTTAAAATAAAAAAGTAAGATGTAACTAACTCATTTGACCTGAGAATTTACATCTTAGCACCTTATTCATATTCCTCACAGAATCTATTAGTCCTGTATATTCAACGGAATAAGTCACTTGTCAGTGGATCAAATTTCTTTCCCAGCTTTAAGATTTTTTGTATATATTAAGATTATAGTGTGTGGATAGATCTTAATTAGGTTTATTTATATCTGATATTTACAAGGTAAAAGCAGAGGCCATTCACTGAAAACATGGTACATTATGTCTACTTTCAAGTAACCCAGCAAGTTTGGGAGGGACAAGGTTTGATATTTGAGTGTGTATACATACACATTTTTCAATCTGTATAGTATTTTTGTATTTTAAATTCAAAGAGCATTTATATACCATAAATACCATAAAGTAAAATATTAACACAAAATCACTGGTGGAAACTGGGAAGAATTTAACAGATGCATATTTCTGCTGTTTGATTTATATAAATATTTATTAATCAGCAAGTTTAATTTTTAATGCTAGACATTATTTTTGATTTAGCACCAACTATTAAGAAAGCTTCTGGTCAGGTCAAGGACATGTCTCCTATTAGCACAGATAGTCTGTGTTTGTTAAGGGAATTCACCTTCTTAACTCATCTTACTGACCCTTCTTCTCAAATTGGTACTGATATTAAGAGACACAATGTTTTAAACAGTGATAGACCAGTCTGTTTCTAGAGCTAGGTTTGTAGAATACTGTATCATGTCACAGTGACAATTTTTAAAGATTATTATAAACAATAAAGCATAGTATTTTCTGAGGAAGGAAATGATATAAGCTGATACATTTTTTCAAAACCAAACCAAACCAACAAACAAAAATTTGGCCATGAAGTCTTTGCAGTTGCTAAGGTACAAATTCAACCCTACTGAGTTCTGAAGAAATCCTCTACATAACTGATTCATCCTCCAGACTATCATGGTGCCAGAGTCAAAATAGTTCAAGAAAATAAGACATCAGAACTTCTTAGCAGTGTTGCTTTCTACATGCCTAGCCCTTACCGTTCTTAATCCCATATTTGTGCTTGTACAGCATGCCTTTCAATTGCTTGTTCTAATGATATATAAAATAAACATTCTGTTCAAAATTAGAAATAGAAAAGAACAAGTTGTGTTCAGGCTACTGTATATAAGTAATAATATTAAGAAACTTGTTAAAAATTGTACAATCTTATATGCTGTACCTACTCCTAAAACTATTTTATTCCAATGCAACTACAATATTTTTTGACAAAGCAAAGGCCTAGAGGTAAGCAGGGAAGTTGTATACCAGGATCTACTTTTCTTAAAAAGGACAACTTATATTGGGAATACCATTAAACAACATAATTTGCAAACATACATTTTTTTAAATTACTGAAACCTTAGTCTACTTTGGATTCTTTGTGGCCAATATGCAATCCTCATCACGTCTGAAAATGCGAACAATATTCTTAGAGAAGAGAGAATATTTCTTACCTGGAATTCAGCTTCTTGAAAGAATCATCTTACAGGAGTCTCACTCTTAGGTTTTTCTCCCAATAACAAACAGGGCAGAACTTCCTGAGCTCAATATATTTTTTAACCCTAGGGCAGTGGTAATTGTGGCCTGCAAGCTATCCCACCTCCACATGTGGACCAACCCCACACACACACACTCCAAAACCTTCCAGTGAGTTCCTAAATTGCATAGGAAAGAAGAGCTCCCCAAAATAAACCGTTCGAAAAAAAATTGTACCATCAAAACTCCAACAAAACAAAAACAAAAACACCCACCATTTAACGAAACAAAACAAATCAAAAACCAAAAAAACCTCCTACAGAAAATACACCAGAATCTGAGGGGAGGCAGGAGGGTGAATGTGAGAGAGAAAAAGAATACTGTCTAATAATATCTTCAAAGAGGCAGAATTACAAGTGAGCAATTTTCCTTTCTTTAAAGATAATCACCACCAGATTCTTGTTCATGAAGAGTAAGTAGCTCAAGGGATTTCTAAAAACAAGAATGATAAAACATAGAAACAAGCAGCAAGAAAAGGCAAATCAACCTCAGCTTCAAACCTGAAGGATCAGCCTAGTTTAGTCATCACAAACTGCTTCCATCCAGATTCTAAACACATACTGCTTCCATCCAGATTCTAAAAATGCAGCACCAGACCAGATAGGGGAATATGGTGATTGTTTTGGATTTGCTTGGCGTGAAGGACTATAGCAGAGATATGTCAAAAAGTCAATGTCTCTCTCTTTGTGCCACCTACGCTCAGTACTTTTGTAGAGGAAATGCCTCATCAAAACAGTTGAATTTCAGTACTAGCGTCTTGATGCATCAATATACTCAGAGCAAATCATTAGTGTATTTCAGAGAACTCTGCTTCAACACAGGTAGTTCAATTAACTTCAAGATAACTGATGAAGTGGATCTGCTGGCCCTATGGGAAAGCTGTGTCTGTGCTGACAAGAGTGGGGCCAACAAAGACTCAGAATGCTCTGCTTGAAGGAGCAAGCCTCTGGAGATAACTGCAGAATGGACATATAGGAGTCTCTCAAGGGTACCTAGAAGGATTTTGTGTGTTCCTCAGGAAACTTGATGGCTCTAGGTAACATTTCAAGGCACACCTCACATTTATACACATCTTACTCAACTCCAAGGCAGAGGATGCAGAAGTCAAACGCATTCATGATTGACATCCTTTGGCCTAACTGACATTTCTTGAAGGTTCTTACCTCCTTTAGGATTAAAGGAGAGGTTGGCTTGCTGAAATAAAGAAATGTGTGAAAAAATGTCTTTAGACACTTACTTGGCATTTCAAACTTCCAAATCAATGTGCCAAAAACTATCTCAAAGCACTAGCAGAATGTGCTCATGTGTTGGAAGAGTGTGCCAAAGCAAGTGTAGAGTGCAGTGTGAAGAAAATCAAAATGTGTTCTGATGAAAATGCCCCAAAATTCTACAAGCTTTGAAGTGTCAAACTCAGAGAAGTGATAAAACGCCACCAAGAAAAGAGGGATAGGGAGTAAAACAAGAATCCCAACTCATTTAAGTCTGATGCAATGCGATGGGTTGGCAAGAACTTTGAACAAAATGCTGCAGATCCACAAAGACAATCTTGTCAATCAGTGCTCTGGAGTTATCTAGTCTAAAATACCAAAGAAGCGACATGAAACTGAATTAAGTTAAGTTTTAACAGGAGACTAACCAAAAAACTAGGTCAACAACAAGAACAAAATACCTGAAGAGAAAAGCTGAAAGTCAAAAAAGCAGACTACAATTGTCTGATGAAAGTCGGGAACAGCTCCTTCAGAGACTTCAGTCTTTGACCATAGTTGAGATAATGGTTAGAAGATTCTAGAGGGTGAGGCAGCAGCAGCTGATGGATGCACAAGGGGCTGAGATGAGGGAGAACTTCCACATGCTGGCTACTACTACAACCACTAATTCTGTGAGACAAACCCTTTTATCTAGAGAAGTTCTTCTGTCTAGCTATGGAAGAATGAGAAGCAAGAGTGAAACTCCAGTGTAGATGGTATCTTTAAAGGATAAATAATAAGAATTATACACTGATCTGGTAAAGAATCTGCAAAATATAATTGTGAAGCATAAATTAATGAAGATGTAACAACCAAACGTGTGAAGAAAGAAGGGCAAAATATGATAGAACTAGTTGACCCTGCACAAAACTGTAAAGTGTTCATAAGGCACCATTAAATACAGAGACAAATGCATCAAACAGACTAAGGAGACAATCACTCAGCCAGAAGCACCCAGGGGAAAGATACTAAAAAGCCAGGACTATTCTCTACAAATGAAAATATGTTTATACGTGTGTATTCTCTGGAATATTTACTATATTTTTAATAAATTTGCATAACACTACATCTCTTCTTTGTCAGAGCTGTTACTTACCCCAGTTTTATCACATAGGCGCAAAGTATGAAAAGACCCCACAGCAAATAATTCTCCATCCGGAGCCCAGGCAACAGATGTTATAGGATAATCATGAGGCTGAGAGCTGTACAGTAGACGACCATAACTATCCCACACCTCAGAAAGAAAAAATAAATTACAGTCTGAATTTATTTTGGACATATTTTATTTTAGAGGCATCATTCTTTTTATTTTGGACTTCTTATTTTAGAGGAATCATTTCCTCAGCTGAAAATATTTTTAAATTGTAGAAATATATTTATTTTTTAAACAAATTGCGACATGAAAAAAAAGATATCTAATGCATTTAACAGTTGGATTTGTGTGTGTGTGTGTGTGTGTGTATGCACAATATAACAGCTGGGCCCAATCCTGCATTCTTTGCATGCCCAAATCTCCCAATGAAGTCAAGTTTGGAAGTTTGGGCCCTTCTTTTGTGTATCATCTCAAGATTTTATAGCAACAAATACTCTGTAAAATCAGATTCCTATTTCTAAGTTATTCTAATGCATTCTCCTTCATCTACTTGGAAAACCAGCTCTCCACAAAAATAATTTTTACCTGAAGTCCGATTTTTGCTAAAATATGGGAAATATTATATTGATATCTGTATTGTGCACTATTAACTATGTGTTTCTTGGTGAATTACTGTATGTTTTTTCCTAGACCTGTATGTTTCCTAAATACTTTTGATCATTCTATTTGTATAGTAATATCAAATATAAAATCGCATGCACATCAACTATCAACAGCCAGTCAGCAATCAAGCCAGGGGACAGTGAACAGAATCTTTATGGCTGTATATTCTCACATGTCTCACAACCTGCTGAGGCCTAAAGGGGGGAGACTGCTTGTAACAACAACCCAACCTGAGGTATAGAAGAAATTATTTATGCAGAAAACTTAAAATGCTGTGGCATTCACTTCTGTAATGCAAAATAACTGTTACCTCAGTTTCATAATTCTTTATTTTTGTTGTAAACATTTTTCACCAATACAAGCAAGGGGATGCCAAATTTGTGTGGAACAAAGGTAACGTTGGGACTAAAATGAGTGATATCTTTTGAAATGGAAATATATACCTCTCACATATCTTTCATCTCATTTCCCAAGCTGTTCATGTGAGGTTTGAAGTAAGTGTAAGACTCTTACTGCTGAATCTTAAAACTATTAAAACTACAGTATTATTATTTTTCTTCATAAAAAAAGTTGATAATGAGGTTCTCAGTGTAATTTGGAAATCCTCCAATGACACTGCCAGTAGAATGCCAGCAAGAACACTTTATGCATTAGTAACTTATAAGTTTATAAAAGTTGTCATATTGATGAGTTTTTTCTATTAAATAATCAAAGTACAAATTAAGTTTTAATTAAAACTTATTATCTAGTTAAATGATAAAAATAACATTTCCAAAAACAGATCTTAGACTGACATGAAAAAAATGTGTTTTTGAAATGAGAGCAATTGCTACAAAAGTCCTTTTATTATTTTTCTTTTTTAAGTTTCTCTTTGCTCAGGCTGAGCTCTAATAATTTGTGTAGGGCAGGAAAAATAGTTGAGGTTATATGGGGGTTGGCTAACTTATTTTAGACAAATGTTTTAGTTCCCCTTTCTCCCTTCTTTTTCTTTACAATTCACTGTCTTCTTAATGTATCTTGTTCTTTCTTCTTCTCAGTTCTCATTTCATACCGCTCAGTAAAATGTTCACGGAATACCGTTAACCCTCACTTCAATACAATGATAGTCACTTCTTTATAATTTTACTTCTATTTTCTCTTCTAAATATAGCAGATGAAATTTAAACTTTAACATTTCTTACATTTTCCACCAATTTTTCATATCAAATGACATTTCTTTGTATTTCAGACAAATGGTTCCTTAGAATGTGTGTTAACTATTTATGCTAAACAATTTGTTCCACCTTGCATTTAGCTGTGACACTCTGAGTACTTTTCTCAGATCTGAAGAAGAGTTCTGTGTAGCTCAAAAGCTTGTCACTTTCACCAACAAAAGTTGGTCCCACTCTGTCTCTTTAATTTCTTTATATAAAATTTGAACTTTGTACATTTTTATTTTGCTGTACAGTATGTTTATGAAAAAAATAAAATAAAACCAGAGTAATTAAAATCTACTGGCCCAATTCATACTCTCAAGAACCACATGGAGGGATCATCAACATGCAGATTTCCTCTTCTCCTGGATCTTTTACCATACCCTTCATCAGCTCACATTTCCCCAGTTTCCAGACCCTGCAATAGACTCACTACAGAATCCCCAGGTCTGTGCAGAAGGTAGAAGAGAACTTGGGGGAAGCTGGGAAGGTGACAGTTGGCTGGGAACATGACTGCAATGGGGATAAAATGTACATCAGTCCCCCTCTTAGGAATTATTGGTGGAGGCCACATATTCCTCCTCCCCCAGGGACCTGGAGCAAACCATGCCAGGGAGGATGTATTTCCTGGGAAAGTATCTCTACTGGAGCTATGCTGGCAGGAAACCTGAATGGGGAAGGGTTGGTGGCTTTTGAAGGGTTATGGGGTCAGAGCAATAGCATGGGCAGAGGGTTTCTGTTAAAGATGGCCCTTGGCCTCCTGTCAATTCCCAGGTATTTGCCAGGTCTGGGCAGATTATTTGCAGGTGGCAAACCTTGCCCTCCAACAGCATGATGCAGAGGGATCTCAGTGAGTTCCCTTGTTCCACAGAGTGGATGATCTGGGCCATTATAACTAGTATATTAGCAGGGAGTCCATTCATAGTATGCACTGATCTGAGAGAAGATTTAAACAGAAAGACTATATAATTCAAAAGATTTTTTTTAAATCACAGCACATAAATGAGAGACTGTTAGAATTCAGATACTAACTAATTAAAGTAAGTTCACAATTAAGGAGGAAAACATAACATGCACCCTCTATTACTGACAGAGAACAGTGTGCCATCTATACAATTTTCCTAAGGATCCCACCTGTATTTAGGTAACAAGACAAACTGTGTTTCCCCTTTAATTGTAATTTCTTTACTTTTCTCAGTTCATATCTTAGTCTTAATATTCCTTCAGCAGCTACGGCTTGTCTACCGGGTACAGAAATGCACACTAGAGGGGTGCAAAGTGTAGAGCGCTCTAAAGTGTTGTGCTCTAATTGTGCCGTGTAAACCCTGCTGTTGCGGTCTAAAAGGTACCTAGCAAGCGCTGATGTAGTCCCATTTGAAATAGTACTATGTTAACATGTGCTAGGAATCTCTTCGTTCAGTGTAGCTGCCATTTCCTGAAAACTTTCAAATTGCACTGAAATTTTTCTATCTAATTGGATTTGAGTTTGAAAGGTCTTGAGAAGGTTGGAGAAAGTCAGTAGTGCCTAGTATTGTTACTCAGTTGCTGCTTTAAATATTTATTTAAATAATTTAATCCACTGTAATTAAAGTTAAACAATACACACCTTATATTTACAGTCTTCACCAGCAGATAGGATAAGGTCATTGACTGAGTTCCAATCGAGTTTTAAAATAACTCCATCATGGGCTTTCCACTGACAGGAAAAGAAATAAATTAAGTATACATTTAAATCTAGCAATTACTTTTACTATTATTTTTAGTACTTATTGTTTTTTATTCTGGTAACATTTATAGGCCCCAGTCAGGATCAGGTTCCAATTGTGCTTAGCACTGTACAAACACAGCAGACATGGTCTCTTCCTGCAGAGACTTACAATTTAATTTAACATAACACACAATAAAGGGGAGTGAGGAGAAGGGTAATAATGAGATTATGCACTTATATTATGTCTAAGAATCTCCACAATTTTAATGTTCCAAACTACAATAGGATTTTTTAAAATTTATTTTTAAAGCCACTGCATCTTCCTTCTTTTTTTATAAAAAAATTGAAGCCTATTTCTGTTTATTTGAAATTTCTGGGTTTTTTATTTTAAACCTCTGCTTGTTACTATTTAGGCCTCTCCCTAATTTTTTTCAACAGTGGTTTATATCTGTTCTTTCATCTTTTTAAACATGGATCAATTTCTATTTCTTAAACTCCATTTAAACTCCAAAAAAGCCATTTATTTGTGTCCCCACTTCCCTTAAAATATCATTTCCCACTCATTTTTACTGCTTACTTCTATCTTTATTGAGACTATTAACATGACATGTTAATATATAAGGTAAACGCTACATAACTATTTATACCTCATAGATTCTTGAGCCCGAAGACTGGCCATATTACTGATATCTTACTAGTGAAACAGCTTTTAACATGCTTCTCAAATCTCTTCCAACAACATAAAGCTCCCATTTCCATCTCTGACAGGTACTAGTAAAAATGGTCAAAATTTCAATTATAATTTTTTTCTGTTTTATTTTAATCCACTTTCAAAGTGGATTAAGCTAAATTGAAAAAAGGCACTCTTATTCCAAAATAAGTGTTTCTGCACATGGAGTTATTCCTGAATAGCTGTTTCCGAATATCTATTTCAGAATCTCCATTTATAGACAAGGTCTTGTTTACTAAATGCTATTCAATTTCAGATCCTGTTCTAAATACAAAATTAAAAACGTACTAATGGGATTTTCTACCACAAACATCACTATAGTATTTAAATGTTTCACAAACATAAATTAATTTATTTTCACAATACTCCAGCGAGAGAAGGAGGTATCATAATCCCCATTTTACTGATAGGGAACTGAGCCACGGGTTATGGTCAAAAGGTCCACTAAATTTGGTTGCCAAATTTGAGACTCCTAGAACCTGATTTTTCAGAGTACTCAGTATTATATAGCACTTAATATGTTCAACGCATATTTACTGGTAATTCAATTGTAGCTGTGAATGCTCAGTACATCTGCAAATCAGACCTCTAGGTCTCAAGTCAGACACACACACAAAAAGAGGAACACACAATTAGTGACCACCTGTGAAACATTTGGTTTAAGTGACTTGCCAAGCATCATAGAAGAACTCTGTGGCAAAGATAACCATAACCACAAGACCATCCCTTCTCTTTGTGCAGTCCTCTGCCTCATTATTATACACCTTCCAACTTTTGTAACAAATGAAGCAGGGGTCTTATAGAAAACTATACAACCCTGATTCATCCCCAGAGCAGGTCTACCCTGTGCACTGAATGAAACCCTGGTCCCGTCGAAAAAATAGTAAGGGATCATGTAATTGAAGACTGTATCCTAATGCATATGCACAAAAGGGACAAATTAAGGTTGCACAGGTAACCTTAACTTTCATACTCCCTAGCTTTTGAGTTCTTGACTTTGCAATTTTAGTAATGTTCTTTTAATATAGGTGGTATGTCTGGCTGAATGAAAGAAGGAGATTTTCTTAGTTTTTACAAAAGTAAACTAAAGAACCAGACATTTAATCATGTGGCATCATAAAGACACCCACAAGGGTTATCAGCAGGTTTGGAACCTTTAGTTCAACTGCAGAAACCTCTATCATTTGAGCTGAGTAACTTATAGCAATCATTTGTTGTTATCCTCTATGCAGACCAGCAGTAGAGGAGGGTGACATACATTCTTCCTGTGGGTTTCAGATATTTGATGACAGCAGAGGAATGATGAGACTCAGGAAGATTGGGTTCCATTCCAGGCTCTGGAGGGGAGTGTGCTCTAGTGAGCACATTCTTCCGTCCATTTCCCCCACCCCAGCTTGACCCCTTTTGTCCCATCCCCTCGAATGTTTTCTCTGTCCCAGTCCTGCCTCTTCCCAACCCATGGTTCCTTGTCACAGCCCCATTCTCTTCACATAGTCAGTCCAGTGTTCACTCCTCAGGCCTCTCATCTCAATCTCCTTGCCCAGTCAATTCCATTCCTCTTGCCACTTCCATTTCTTGTTTCTCCTCTTCCCCATCTCCAGTCAGCCTCTAGTCCCAGTCTCCCCTCTTGGCTCCTATATATAGAGTCCTATGCGGATACAAATTTATACCCGTGGATGTGGGTATCCGCGGTACTACAAGGCTCTTCCGGGAACCGCAGCAGCGAAAGGAGCAGAACATGGGGCCGCCGCTCCTAGGAACCAGTGTCCCGCGCCAGCAGCTCCTCTGGCGCAGCTGTACTGCCCCCAGCCCCGCCCAATGGGGCGGGCACCATGGTCACCGGCAGCTGTCCCTGGTCGCACTCTTGTGTTCAAGCGGTGTGCATGCTCCCAGACAGGAGACGCAGACAGCTGCATGGCAGGGCTGGGAGCAGTACAGCTGTGCCAGAGGAGCTGCTGGTGTGGGGTGCTGGCTCCTGGGAGCGGCAGCCCCACATTCTGCTCCTTTCACCACTGCAGTTCCCGGGAGAGCCATGCGGTTCCGTGGATATAAATTTGTATCTGCGCAGGGCTCTACCTATATATTAGCTCCACCGCAAGACTGGATCTTATCTCTTCTGCATTTGAATCAAGCAGTTTCCTCCTCTACGCTGCCTAGGCCCAGAAGGGGGACAATAAATTCCCCTCCCTGCTTTCAATTTAGTGCCTGGTTCTGTGCACAATTGCAGGGAGAGTCCTGATCAGTCTCAGGCTGGGTATGCTCAGCATAGACAGAATCTTTAGGGAATTTACCTATGAAGCTCTAGCAGGTCTTGAGTGAATATGTGCGAAGTGCTATTTTTCAAATGCTTATAATTCAGCCATATTTGGATGGATCTTCACAAAGACAATAAAAGGCATATACCTGACACAAAGGCTACCGCCTTCCAAATTTCAATTCCCCCTTCCAAAGCAAGTGGGCACTCAAGCATCTCAAAGAAAAAGTTATCAATTTTTTTAATATGTGCAAAACAACATATTTTCCCTAGCCAGAAATTAAATTTTCCAAAATTTTGTAACCCAAATGGTTAAGGTTTGGCTAATATATAAGCAACTCAAAACAATCTAATAATGGAAAGTGGCAAGCAACCTTAATAACAGGCAGTGCTACCACCTATAATATTACAGTCAAAATAAATTTTGAATTTTGACTAAATAAAGGACATATATAAATGGCCCAAGCAAGGTACGGCTTGCTATGAAAGCTTCACAACACATCTTCACCAATACATTTCAGTCTTGGTTTGCAGCACATCTATAATTCCAGGCCTCAATCCTGCAGATTTATATGCAAGCTTTACTTTAGGAACTGTGAGTAATCCCACTGACTTCCTTGCAGGATTGGAGCCCTAGTCTTTATTCTTTCTAGTTTTTATTTAATTTTAGTTTAAAAATTCTGCCCATACCAAATTGTGTAGTGGTTTAATTGTATAACTTATATGAAACTTTATATCACTTGTAAAATATCACTGAAGCCTATGTAAATTTTATATTAATGATACCTGTAAAACTTTAGCATTTGGTTGAAGAGGTTTAATAATCAGCTGCTTCCCTGATGTATAGAGAACCTTTTCTGAATCGGGGCCCCATGCTACTGAGTAAACTGGTGTTCCTATAGAAAGAAAGAAAAAATTGTATCTTATAAGATGATTTGAAAAACACATGCAGAAATTATTAAAGGCACTTAAAATGATTAAGAAAATGAAATGTGGCTGAAACATTTGGAATTTTTATATACTGAAGAGATAAAACAGAGCTGTTTTAATACTGCTAGAAGAAATAATTTCAATATATTTACTAAATACCTTATTGATATTTAAGAACAACTGTGGTGCTAACCAGCACAATTTAACAAGACAAATACACCTGCTTCTATTGGTGATTCTACTGGGTGGCTACAGGAGTGAAGATGAATCCAGTAGGCTAACTCTTACAAGTTTTTAAAAGATGCAAGCAGGGACCTTACAAAGAAGGACATCTCTCCACTTTTTCTGTCCAGCTGGCAGCTCTTTAGAGAATTATCTCTCTGCTCCCATCAGCTGGGCTAATTGCTGCCATGGGAAGAGGTTATAGATGACTACTACCTGGTTGGTGTGGGAGAGAGAAAACTGTCCTCCAGCTAAAAAGAGTGGGAGGAGACCATCCTCTGTCCCTCACACTAACTTAACTGCAGCTCTGGCCATGTTTAGTGGCTTCCACGATAGTGCACACCGCCACAGAAGCAGTGATGTCATCAACATCTAAAGAAATCATCTGGCCCCTGAGGAAGTGAAAAATGTATGGTGAAATTCTGGCAAGATTGTCATCTGATGGTTGTACATTGGCTTATGTGGAATGAATTATTGGTCTCATTTCAATTTCAAGTATACAGGTGCCCAAGTCACTTTTAGCTCTAAATGGCATCCTTGAAAGCAGGCTTATCAAAGGTCAAAGATTAAATGGGTATGAAAATTGAACTGTTATTATTTTTAATCACATTTGTATACATACGACTTTATGGACAAATGCAGTCCCTGCCCCTTATGGTTTACAGTCTGAATTTAAACATGACTTGACAACTACTGACAAATAATGAGGCTTCAGAAGGGAGGGCACAGAATACAATGATAAGATTAGGTTGTTGCTTTGGTTATCCATGTGCCCATCTTGATGGTTCTGTGTTTTATAAAATGTTTTGTTGGCTTATTTATTGACTAGCTACAGAAAGTTGTGATGGGAGACTACTTCTCATCTGCCGGGTATGGTCCATATTGATCAGATCCAGAACACTGGTGGGGTGATAGTAGGAGAGCTTATACTGCCACTGTCCAAGCTATATACACTGTATATTCTGTAGAAATATGTGGAAGTTTCAATCTTCAGGTTTATGAGTCTGGTGTCTTTCACCAGTGGTGAATTCATTTAATTTTTAAAAAATCCTGATGCAGCGCCATGTAGGTTGTTAAATATTATAAAATCAAGACATATGTCCTTGCAAGGTCAATGATTAACATAATTCATTTAAAGTGAAATCCTGTCCCACTGACTTCAATGGACTTCTTGCCATTGATTTCAATCTGGAGTTGAACCACAGACCTAGTCATGAAAAGCTTTGTATTCCATTATTACTAATATCCTGGTGCACCTGCATTATTCTTTATCAAGTGTTTAAACATATATTGAGGCTGCACTCAGCTATTATGCATTGAACTACAACTCTGTTCTGATCAGACTTACCAACTGTGAAAATGAAAGAACACTGTACTTGCCTTTGAAAGCTGCATTAGTGAACAGAGGGTCAGGAAACCCCGAAAAGACCATTTCTGAAGACTCATTATTTCACTTTTGATTTTTCCCCCTAAAATTTGAAGGAAGTTCCATTATTCTACTTCTTCATGTTTCTGACCCAGAATCTGAGAGATTCACGTTTACTTCAGGATTGTACTTGAATTTCAATTTACAGCTAAGTATCAAATAAACAGACAAAATGAGGTAAAATGTGAGCAGATCAAGACAACATGTTTGTTAAAACGTAAGTTACCTATTCATACTAGCACTCCCACCATTTCTACCATGGGTGATAGTGCAAAACTGTGAAAGTGAAAAAAGATGTTAGCATACTTATAGGGTAAAATTTTCAAAAGCACTTAAGTGACTTACGAGCCAAAGTCCCATTTGCAAAAATGACTTAACACTAACTCACTCAGTGCCTAAGTTGCTTTTTGAAAATTTTACCCATAATATCTGGGGTCCTCTTTCATATCTTAGCATCAAGCAGCCTTCAGATTTTTTCTTCTCTACAAGGAAATGCTTTTACCCCTGCATTTGCCTGCTCCATTTCTGCTGCTCTTCCTCAGTGTTAGAACAGAGATGTTGTCCAAGAAATCCCTCTCCTGTGCTGCCAGTTGGTCAGAACTGACAAGTCTTCTAGTAAAGCAGGATGACTATGAGTCGACAATGTGAGGTGGCGGTGAAAAAAGCCAATACGGACTTGGGATGTATTAGGCGAGGTATATCTAGTAGGGATAGGGAGGTCCTGCTTCCGTTGTATAAGGCGCTGGTGAGACCTCATTTGGAGTACTGTGTGCAGTTCTGGTCTCCAATGTTTAAAAAAGATGAACTCAAACTGGAACGGGTGCAGAGAAGGGCGACTAAGATGATCAGAGGAATGGAAAACCTGTCGTATGAAAAGAGATTAGAGGAGCTTGGGTTGTTTAGTCTGACAAAGCGAAGGCTGAGGGGGGATATGATTGCTATCTTTAAATATATCAGAGGGGCTAATACAAGGGAGGGAGAGGAATTATTCCAGCTTAGTACTAATGTGGACACGAGAACGAATGGATACAAACTGGCCGGGGGGAAGTTTAGGCTTGAAATTAGACGAAGGTTTCTGACCGTCAGAGGGGTGAAATATTGGAACGGCCTTCCAAGGGAAACGGTGGGGGCGACGGACCTGTCTGGTTTTAAGATTAAGTTGGATAAGTTTATGGAGGGAATGGTTTAATGATAAAACATAGTAGCCAAGGAAAACCAAGCAATGGTACATGAATAGCATAATGGCCAACAAGGGTCAGGCTAGAGACTCTTGCCTATATGCTCGGGGTATTACTGATCGCCATATTTGGGGTCGGGAAGGAATTTTCCTCCAGGGTAGATTGGCTGAGCCTCTGGAGGTTTTTCGCCTTCCTCCGCAGCATGGGGCAGGGATCACTAGCAGGAGGGTCTCAGCCGATTGAAGTCACTAAAACACAAGATTGGGGACTTCAACGGTAGAGTCCAGGGAAGGGTCTTGCGGCCTGCAGCATGCAGCGGGTCAGACCAGATGATCATAATGGTCCCTTCTGACCTTAAAGTCTATGAGTCTATGAGTCTATGAGTAAAGCTGTGGAGTGGTATCAGAAAGACCCGTAACTTGGAGAAATGTACCTAAAATGACATTTTTATGTTTAGTGAACAGGAAAGAAATGAAGAGGCAAAGAAGTTAGTCAAGTGTGCTACAAATCACTTTGTGGTTTGCAGACTGAATTCCTTAATGACATTCTCATTAAAATTTCTTGCTACCAAATGCTGTTCTGCCTTCAGAACTGTCTGCATTAATAATGAGTGACTTCACTTGCAAGTTATTCACATGAAATATTGTTCTCATGTCAATGTCACATACAGCGGTTCCATGCTAGAGGGGAGGGAGAGAGAGAGAGCGCGCGCGCAGCTCCCCACAAAAATAATAGAGCAGCCCCATTTAATACATTGCTAAGAATCATAGGATAACCCACCAGTAATCCATCACAGCATATGGGCTATTACACGACCACTGTAGATGAAGTATCATGAGTCTGGAGGGGTAGGCTTTGCAGTTGAGATGCTCAACCCGTGCTAAGCTAGCCCAGGCTAACTGCAATGAAGATTTACCCCCGAGTACAACTGCATTTTACATTGCAAGAAATGTCAGGCAAAATGTATCTCAGTACTGCTTAAAATACCAGGTACATCGATCTGTTGCTCTATGATTTCAGTGGAATGCAAGAATGTGAATGGAACACTGTAGGAGCACAGATGCTAGAACGGATGACATGCAAGAAAATGGCTACAAATCATGAGCAATGGAAAGAGTCGAGCAGCCTTAACTACAGGTATCACTACTAACTCTGCCGAAAATAACAAGAATATTCTATCTTTCCACCATAAGAGTTGACTCACATTTTAACCACCATGTCTCAATCTGCTCACATTTTACTTCATTTTATCTGTTTGATACTTAGCTGTAAATTGAAATTCAGGTACAATCCTGAGGTAAAAGTGAATCTCTCAGATTCTGGGTCAGAAACATGAAATGGAATAATGGAACTTCCTTCATAAGGGTTTTTTTTTTGTTCTGTTTTGTTTCTGGGGGTTGGGAGGAGAATACAGTGATCAAGGGCAATAACAAGCGAATTAAATGGGTAAAACATTTAAGCAATGATAATTCTACCACCTTTTAATAAGATGACAGAAGATGACACAAAAATGATAGCAGATGATACAAAATTATTCAAGATAGTTAAGTCCAAAGCTGAGTACAGAGTTATGGGGGATCTCACAAAACTAGGTTACCGGGCAGATGACATTCAACATTGATAAGTGCAAAGTAATGCACACTGGAAAATATAATCCCAACTACACATATATAATGGGTTTCTACTAAAAAAAAAAAAAAAAAAAGAAAAAGAAAAAAAGATATTGGCATCACCAGTGCGCAGCAGCAATCAAAAAGACTAATGGAATATTAGGAACTATTAGGAAAGGGACAGAAAATATCATAGTGCCACTATATAAATCCATGGTGCACCCGCATTTTCAATACTGTGTCCAGTTCTGGTTGCCCCATCTCAAAAAGTATATAGTGAAACTGCCAAAGGTTCAGAGAAAAGCAACAAAGATGATCAAGGGTATTGAACAGCTTCCCTAAAAGGAGAGACTAAAAAGATTATGGCTGTCACCTTAGAAAAGAGATGACACCAGGGGTGGGGGAGAGATATGATGAGAGGTTTATAAAATCATGAATATTGTGGGGGAAAAGTGCTATTTACCCTTTCCCACAATACAAAAACCAGGGGTCACTGGATGAAATTAATAGACAGTAGGATTTAAAAGAAACATAAGTACCTTTTCCACACAACACACAATTAACCTATGGAACTCACTTCCATGGGATGTTGTGATGGACAAATGTATAACTAGGCTCAAAAAAGAACTAAATAAGCTCACGGAAGATAGGACCATCAATGGCTATTAACCAAGATGGTCAGGAACCCCATACTCAGGGCAACCCTAAACCTCAGACTGCCAGAAGCTAGGAGGGGAAGACAGGGATGGGATCACTCCAACTGCCCTGTTGTGTACACTCTCCCTTAAGCTCTAGTACCGGCCATTTTTGGAGTCAGGATACTGGATTAGGTGGACCACTCATCCAAACCATTATGGCTGTTCTTATGATAAAATTTAACACAATGAACATAATATAATTACTTAATGCTTTAATTAGTATAAGATCTAACAAATTCCCAATCAAGTCTGTGGGAACAGAATCAGCTTTCAGTCAATTTAGAATAATCTATCAGGGCCTGATCCTGTAAAGTGGATGCTCAAGGGATGCCATGCCTTGCAGTATCTTGCCCTAGATCAAACATAAACTGAAAGCAGAAGTAAAAAAAGGTAACATAGTCATTCACTGGTGCCCAATTCTACCCTCAGACATATATGCAACTCTCAGTAAAGTCAATGGAAGTTGAACATGCATACCTCAGAGCAGAATTTGGCTCTTGCTTTGCAAGGTTTACAACACTGAAAGTTATTTGACTTGAAAATGTACAAACAATGACTTGAAAAAATGACATCTGACATTTTTGCATGATATCAATTGAGAAATAGGGAATAGCATATATTGCAAAATAATTTATAAAAATTGATGTCAAAAGGATTGTTGGCTTATCTTACTTTTTGCACTGTAAATGTGAAAAACACATTATATTTGAGCTATGAACTTCCTTAAAACAACAGAAATACATTTTTTGCCTCCACTCCTGTGGTTAAAAATGCCTTCGACAGGTTGAAAGGATTTAGATAATTTGTTTTAGAGAGAGATAAGGGTCTGACATTTAACCCAAACCCAGGTGCATGTGGTTTCTTAAAAAATGTCAAAAGGTCACATGATCTCAATGTACAAAGTCTGAAAAACAAAACTTAGTTGGGTGTCTTAACTGAAATAGACTACAAATGCAAGAAATTCCAAATACAAAATCAGCAACATTTTATAATCATTAGAAAGGGAAATATTTTAAGAAATAGATATAAAAATAAATATTTTGCAGCTTGTCACACTAGCACTTCTAAACTATATTGCTTTAAAGTAAGTTTAAAAATATCTGGAAGGCTGTATCAGAGTTCAAAGCTTAGTTTACCAAGCCAAGCTCAAAAGTAGGTCTGTCTGTATGGCCCCAATTCAGTAAAGTACTTCAGCATGTGAGTAGCCTGACTTCACTAAGCCTGCCTCCTTGGGTTAACCTAGGCATGTGGTTAAGTACTTTGCTGAACCAGGGCCTTAAGAGTTTAACAGTGCAAATCAGCCAATCTGAATATATAAAAGAATATACTAGAACATATGTTAAAACATTTTATTACTGTCATTATGTATTAAATTTTTGTCTTATTTTTATGTGTGATAACTTGCATGAAAATAATGGCAAAACATGGCTCTGTCATTAAGTTACACCATGTTTGTATACACCTCCTTTCTAGAGTGTGATTAATCTGTAGAAACATCCCAATTTCAGGAGGGATGGGAGAAATGCCTATGTTAGAACAGGGATGAAGAACATCAAAAGTGAAAAAGGATCTAGGTAACAAGAGTTGGTTATCTGCATTCTCTTCTCTGAAACACTGAAAGAGACTGATGTATAACACAAAGCTATCTGTAATCAGCCCTTATGGGGTTCTGATCTCCAACTACACTTTAAAAATGTATGAAACTCCTAGGCAGTAATATAATAACTTTGGTATTTCCTTGAGGAAAAAAATACAAAATATATTTTAATTTTTTTCTCATCTAAGTGGTCCAGCTTCACATTCCAGCTGAATTCACATTTAGGAGCTAATCTCCAACTCCAGCAGTCTCTCTCATCTCCCCCACCTCCATCCAAACAAAGAATAGCGTCTCTGCCTTTGAGGGCTGTCCCTAAGACCCTTTGTTCCCACATCGAGTGGCTCCTCCTCCTTGCCAGCCACTGAGGGTTCAGAGAAGGGGATAGTAGCTATCACAGCTCAGCCACTCCAGAACTGTTAGCTCTCACCCTGTGGCAAAAATGATACATTTTTTTAATCATGGGCTGGAGTCAGAAAATAAGTGAGCCTAGGGGGAAAGGGAGAAACTGGTAAAAATATTTTACTATTTTTCCCCAAGAAAATAACCATAAATTACAGTGTAGTTGGGATTAAAACTAGCCTAACCTCACTTTAAACAACATAATTATTTTATGGCTGTAACTCACTAATACCCAGAATTTGGTCTGACAGAGTTTGAGTTTTTTGACTTTCTGGGCAAGGTTCACCTGTTTTCCCTGACTTTTGAGAAAGGAGAAGGTGAGGGAAGTTACAAGAAAGCTTTGGGGGGTCAGCATCTGTTCATTCTTGTTAATAGGGTAAAGGGTGGAGAAGTCCATAATCTGCATCACTGGTTTATTTGTAAGTTTTATTTCTGATATACATGTATCCAGGATGCCCTGATTGTGCATTTTTATATTTCCAATAACAAAAACAAAAGATCAATATTTTATGATCAATAATACGTTGGAAGAACTGAGGGAGAAGAAATAAAATCAATTTTTAATACCAAGGCCACACAATAAACTCTTCTCTTTGTGGTCAAACTGCAACTAAATTTGGGGTAACACTTTAAAAAATTCAGTATTTTTATATTGGGAAAATATTTTTCTTTTAGACTGTCATCTCATTCAAAAACAAATGAACTGTTTTTCTCAAATTTAATTTTAAAAAGTTTGCCTTAAGGAAGTGAGTAATCATGAAACATTTCAGTTTAAAAAAGAAAGAAGTTACTTACCCTTCGTAACTGGAGTTCTTCAAGATGTGTGGTCCCTATCTGTAATTCCACAGGAGGTATGCATGCATTCCATGCATCTAAGACCAGATAATTCTAGCAAGCAGTGTCCATTGATCTGCACCTGTGCCCTTCCGCTCCTCATACACCGTGCTGAAGGTATAAGAGGTGGGGCAGACTGATGCCTCTCTCATTCCTCCTCTTACCACGAATCAGAGATTATTCGAAGCAGAAGGGAAGGAGGACAGGTAATGGACTACAGCTAGGGACCACATATCTCAAGGAACTCCAGTTATCAAGGATGAGTAATTTTCCTTTCTTCTTCAAGTTCTGGTCCCTATGTGTATTCCACTGTGGGTGACTGGCAAGCATTACTTAAAGAGGATGAGGGGGTGTAAGGATGCAGGTGGTATGGCTGCTTGCAGAACTGCCATCCAAAAGGATGAATTAGTGGAGGAGGCTTGGACCAAGGCATAGTGTCTCATGACTGCGTAGATGGAATTCTACATTGCTGTCTTGCAGATATCAAGCCGAGATACTTCTTGAAGCCACTGAGGATGCATACCCCATGTGGGAGAGGAAGGTGTACCAGTTAATAACGAAGTAGCATACAGTCAGAGATCCACTTGGAGATCTTTGGGGAGGAAAGACTTTGACCTCGGGCTTGTTCCACTATAACACCAAAGAGCGTAGATGACTTTTTGATCTGTTTTGTTCTCTGTAAGAAAAATGCCAAAGCTCATCTCAAACAGAGAGAGAATGAAGTCTCTTCTCGATGCTGGAGGTGGGGGGATTGAGGAAGAACACAGGTAAAGTGGATAGTCTGGTTTATTTGGAATTTCTAAATTACTCTAGGGGTGAATTTTGAATATAACTGTAACATGTCCTTGTCTTGATGAAATATTGTGTGTGTGGGGGGGGTTACTATTAGGTCCCCCAGTTCACCTACCCATCTGGCTAAGATGATGGCACTGAGGAAGGCAACCTTCATAGACAAGTGTAGCACTGAACAAGTGGCCAGGGTTCAAAAGGTGGCTTACTAAGTGTTGAAAGTACTAAATTAAGATCCGATTGAGGGGCTAGTCTTATTACCAGTGGAAAAGTTCAAAGAAAGCCATTTAAGAAGCTGGAGATGACTCAGGGAGTGTGATCAAATGCACCCCTGTATTCACATTGTACATACTAGCATAAGAATCTTTTTACAAAAAATGCCTTGTGAGGTATCATTTGAAAACTAATAACTCACTGGTCAATAATATCATGGTGAAATGTATGTATCAGCATTATATGTAAAGTTATAAATTCCCTCTGTATGATGTTAGTAGCACATATTCAAACCCACACAGCCCTAACAAAGCAGGAGTGGTTAAACAGGTCTTTCCTAAACAAAAGAAACTTCAATTTACATATAAAAAGTAAACAGGTTCCTTGAGACAGCAAGGAGACAAGGCAAATCTACATTTCAGCATACACAGGGGAAAAGAAAGAGTATGGGACCACCTTCACTTCCAGACTCCATGTCACCTTTCTTATGGTTTGAATAAACTTTGCTTTGAGGAGTAATCATAAAAAAAAAAAAACATTTCAAAGGGTGAGTGGACTATAAAAGTGAGGGGCAAAATACCCCAAGTTCTCTCTCTCTCCCTATCGCTCTTTCACCTAAGAAGACAAAGGAAGCAGCCTTTTGAGAGGGATCCTGGCATGAAAATTTGGTTGCTGGGAACATGTGGTAAGGATTTTACCTTCAACCAAGTCTAGTTTGTTAAGTTTTAGCTACTAGAAAGCATTTAATCTTTATTTCTCTTGTAACCATTTCTGACTTTAACACCTTGTACTTACTTAAAATCTTTCTTCATAGTTAAATACACTTGTTTTATTTTTTAATAAAAACGAATCCAGTGTTGTGTTTAAACTGAACTGTGTTTGGTAACTCCATTTAAAGTAGCAAACTGTTTTATATTGACCCCTTATAGGGGCAACGGACCTATAATACCTGAGCTGTACAGGAGAGGGTTGAACAGTGCAGAACATACATTTTGAGGAAAATTCAGAATTGGAAGTGTGTTGGAATCTCCCTGCAAGTAGTAATCAAGGGTTCTGGAAGCCGGAGTGTGGCTGGTGTGTTGCTCACAGGCTGCTAGGGTAAGAGTTGGACCTGGACTGAAGGTATACATAGACACTCAGGGTGTAACCCGCATGCTATTAGGCTGTTGGTGAGCAGCCCAGGTTGGGACCTGTAACAGCAAAACATTGTGAAGCATCCAGGGTTATGGGGCAGGCAGTGACAATACCTCTCACTGGTCTGGACTGCACCCCAGAATGTGACAGTGAGTAAAGAGAGTAGCATTCCGTTGGAGGGTGTCATGTGCTGACTGCCACCAGGTGAATCTATACTGAGCTAAGGGAAAGATCCTGTCATCTTGAGGGTAAATAGGTAATCCAAAATATCAGGAATACCCATTGTCTCAGGAGACAAATGGTGCTGCTGGGCCCAGATAGAGAAATGCTTCCACTTGGCAAGATTACCAGAAAATGTTAAGTCCTTTCTGCTGTTAGTGAGAATGGGATACGCTTTCAGAACAAGAACATTCTAGGTCCATTCAAATACCAAGCCGTGAGGTGAAGAGCTTCAAGATTGGGATGTCTGACCCTGAGGTTCTCTTGAGTCGTAGGTTCAGGAAGGGATGAATGCTGGTGACTGACTGGGTTGACAGATGTAGGTGACCAAAGAACCAGAAATGCCTGGGCTATTTGGGCATGATGAGATCTGTTCTGATTAATCTTCTGTAGTAGTGGGATAGAAGGAAAGGCACAGTTCAGATAGTCTGTCCAAGGAAATGTGATATTTCTGAGTCTGAGCCCACCCAAGCCTGCTTAAGCTTGATGGGTCATCCCTGAGCCAGAGCGTGATGAGTAATCAGAGACTATTACCTGCAGGTCTTGTGATATGACCTAGGTCATTTCACCAGGGTTCAGCCAATCCACAGGAGATGACCCACCAAGGTGATCCCAAGATAGGTACATAAGCACCTAAAGAAAGCACTCTCTCCTGTCTGCTCAGCATCACTACCTAGTCAACAACACACCCATTACCAGTAGTTTCAACAAACTGCCCTTGCTCCTACTCCTGCCAGCGCTTGCTTCAGCTTCTGCTCTAGTGTTTGCCATTTCCACGCTATCCAGCCCCTACTCCAGCCTGCATCTGCTCCTTCCTCATCCGGCCAGTCAGCAACTCTGACAGGGAGTAAGAGAGCATTGCCTCTGGAGAACTGGCCCTGAGTTCTCTGGAATAGTATGTGCTGCACTTCCTGTTTGTCTGGGAGGCAGACAGGTCACAGGTAGGGGGTCCCCACTGAGATGCTGTTCACCACTGAGCTGTGCAAATCCCACTCATGATCAGTGGCAAAATGCCTGCTGAGACTGGCTGCCAGTGAATTCTGGGTTCCTGGGGTCCACTGCCAATAGGGTGATGTGGTGCTTGATATACCAGTTGCATACATGGGGGAATGGATCTTCCTCCTACCTGTTTGTTTATGTAGAATATGCTTGTCATATTGTCTGACATTATGAAGATGTGGTGAGACTGGATTAATAGTAAGAATGCCCTGCATGATTCTTGGTGTGTTCTGAGCTCCAGAGGTTTATTGCATCCTGATTTTCCAGTGTGCGCAAGTGTCCAGTGCTGTTTGACCGTCCACATAAGCCCCCCAACCTACCAAAGGTCGAGTGTGGGGCATAGGAAAGGAAAATGCACACATGCTTGTGCAAGATCTTTCCACCAAGTCAGAGAGATCCTTGCCTTGGTGCGGATTATCACTACAGTATTCATGCTGTTTGTGCTCAATGTATATTCTGCTCAAAGCAAAGCATGCAAGCATCAGAAGTGGAGTCTGGTGAACAGTGTTATGTCAGGTTTCAGAGTAGCAGCAGTGTTACTCTGTATCCTCAAAAAGAACAGGAGTACTTGTGGCACCTTAGAGACTAAGGAATTTATTAGAGCATAAGCTTTCGTGGGCTACAACCCACTTCTTCGGATCTCTATATGCATCCGAAGAAGTGGGTTGTAGCCCACGAAAGCTTATGCTCTAATAAATTCCTTAGTCTCTAAGGTGCCACAAGTACTCCTGTTCTTTTTGAGGATACAGAGTAACACTGCTGCTACTCTGAAACCTGACATAACACTGTTCACCAGACTCCACTTCTGATGCTTGCATGCTTTGCTTTGAGCAGAATATACATTGAGCACAAACAGCATGAATACTGTAGTG